>NC_081195.1:35974212-36274212 GCF_902713425.1 Acipenser ruthenus | reverse complement strand
CACGTTTTACTCACTCAGGGTTGTGTGTTCGGTGAGTGGAGAAGGGGTGTGGAGAGGAGGTAAACGATAACAAAAAGAATAATAATAAGTAGTAGTATTTCACTCACCGTGTTTGTGTGTCTGTCCGTGCACCGTTTCTTAATGTTAGTCTGTTTTGTTTGTCTATTTATTTTGGCGTAAAGTGCCGTGTCCTGTCTTCTGTTTGTTTAAACTTTTTATTTATAATGTAGCCATCTAAAACTGTACTGAATACATAATTATTCCCCTAGCTATTTGTGGTGTTATACTGCCATCTACTGGAGTAATAAAGTTATGTATTAGGTGGTAAGAGGAAGCGGAAGCTGTGTGTTGTTTTTGGCCGCGCAGAGTAAAAAATAAAGACGAAGGTTTCGGCCATTGCTGATTTCACCTTGTAAGCCTGTCTCCCTTGGTTTTTGTTTTATTCCATCAGTAAGTTAGGTCATCGACTCGAACGCTACATTGGTGGCAGCGGTGCTTTGTTTTCCAAGGTTGCCTCTTTAGTTTTGCAACTTAAAAAAAACAAAACAAAACAAAAGAAAAAACTTCTTTGACTGGAGGACATCAACCGGAGACCGGCAGGGGAAATCTATTAGCATTCGCTGTTTCAAGATAGGCCGGAAATAATAATAATAAAAAAATAAATAAAAAAAAAAGAATAAGAAAATTAATAAATATAGACTGAAAAACGGAATCTAGTGACAGCAAATAACCACCATTCAAGATGTTTACCGACGATTCTTATGAGTGCAGCTCCTATTTAAACAGACAACCGGAATCTTGGCATGTTAGGATTGAACTACCCCCGCCATTCAAGGGTGATGGTAAACAAACGTTTCTAAGTTGGGCAAGACGCTATGAAGTGGCAGTGCGTGCTCTTACGAGACAAAACAATGTATTGGATTATGAAGGCACATTAGCAAACGTTTTGCCAACCCGTTTAGATGGTGCTGCATTTTTGCTGTGGGATAGTTTGCCTGTTTCTGTTCAGTCAGACTATGACAGGGTCAAAGAAAAGCTGAAGGATGCGTTTGGACACAAACAGTTTATAAACTATTTTCAAACATGTATAACCCGTCGTCCCCGACAAGCAAAGGAGAGCTTGGAGGTTTATGCAGCTGAAATTACTAGGCTAGTGCTTGAAGCTTTTCCTGATTATGACACAAACGCTCAGAATGGAGAAAAATTCAGATGCTTCATTGCTGGTTTGGATTCTGCACTGCAGGAGGATTTGGAGGAAGCGCTTTATATTGCTGGTCGCTGTGAATGTGCTAGAGAGGCTCTTAAGATGTCTAGCCCAATGACTAACATACCCCAGCCTTTAGTCTCAGCTATGGTGTCAGGGACCCAGATGACCACAGTCAGCACTGTTTCAGACAGAGAAAATAAGCTTTTGATAGCTGTTGAAGACCTTAGTGCTAAAGTCAGTAGTTTACAGTTTGAAGTTAGACATATAAAGGAAAGCAGACAATGGACTGATACCAGACGATATGACACCCCTGCTTTCCATGATAGGAGGCGCCGCAGTCCTTCGCCACACTACACTGCGAAGAGCTGAAGAGCGGGGACGTTGCAAATGTGACTGTAATGAGTTGGGATGCTATTCCTCACATTATCTGGGGACTGATGACCAGCTGAGGGGCCGTTCACCTGAGCGCCGACCGCAAGTGTATAGGAGCAGTGAGTGGACACCGGAGCAGCGACGGGAGCGTTACCCACCATATAACGATAGACACAGCTACCCTGGTAGAACGACCGGCCAGCGTAACCCCAGCCCAGGACCTCCCTACGATGGTGCTTCGCAGAAGCGCGGTGTGAGATTCCTTTCCCCAGCCGGTAACGTCCGCAGTGTCTCGCCAACTTCTGCCTATGGGGAGCCGGGAAACTACAATTAGCTGGTGTTGCGGCCCAGACATCAGCTTCCACCTCCTTGGGCCAGGATGGAGTGGACCAGTCTGCTAAGGGAAGTAAAACTGATTTGAACTCCTTTCCTGTAAATGACAGTAAAAATATGCCTACTGCTTACATTAGAGGTATTATTGAAGGGACTGAAGTAACAATTCTAATTGATACAGGATCCAGTTTGTCATTAGTTAGTGCTGAGTTCAGAATGAGTGTCCCTGCTTTGCGTAAACGCACCATTCATAGGCAGCACATGATGGCTCGTGCTGTAAATGGACAATTACTGGACACATTGGGCACACTAACGATGACATTGCGCCTTGGGAGCGAGACCTATCAACATGAAGTGCATGTTGTCCGTGATGCTACGCAGTCAGTACTTTTAGGGTGGGACTTCTTATCCAAGCACCATGCTGTCCTTGACACTAGACATGGTACACTTCAACTGTGGGAATTTACCATTCCTTTCTTAAAGAACAAAGATTTTGTCTCAGAATGCTGTAATGTGTCCATCTTAACCACAGTGACTGTGCCACCATTGAGTGAAATTATTGTCCCTGCTTGTGTGGAGTCACCAAGTGTAGCTGACACACCTCCAGATAATTATGTAGGCTATTTGGAGCCAAACCCTAATGATAACACAGAGCTTGTCGTTGCACGCACCGTAGCTGCTGTTGAAAAGGGAGTTCTTGCTGCCCGCCTGTTAAACCCAACCAATCAGATGCTGAAAATTCATCAGGGTACACACTTGGGACAGTTCTATCATATCAATGACGAGGACTTGGTTATTAACCCCCCTGAGTCCACTCTTGAGTGTAATACAGTAGCGGCCTCAATTCCAATACCCTTTGGCTCACTTGATGCTTTGCTTCTATCACAGCAGCAGATAGACCAACTGGAGGCCTTACTGCTTAAGTACAGCAAAATTTTCGATGCCACATCACATAACACAGGGTGCTGTGGACTTGTCAAACACAACATTAGGACTGGCAACCATGCACCAGTTAAACAGCGTGCGTACCGCACATCACCAGACAAGCGGCAAGAGATTGACAACCAAGTTTCCAAATTACTAGCAGACGGTGTTGTTGAGGAAAGCTGTAGTCCATGGGCTTCCCCTGTTGTCCTTGTTAAGAAGAAGGACGGCAGCTGGAGATTTTGCGTGGACTACCGCAAGCTGAATAGCATCACAGTCAAGGACTCGCATCCTCTTCCTCGTGTGGACGACACGCTTGATGCCCTGGCAGGCTCTGCCTGGTACAGTACTCTGGATTTTTCAAATGGGTATTGGCAGGTGGAGGTTGCTGAGGAGGATCGTGAAAAAACAGCATTTACAACTGGAAGGGGACTCTATCAGTTTCGTGCCATGCCCATGGGTCTTACCAACGCGCCGGCGACCTTCCAACGTTTAATGGAGCTGGTGCTGCGGGGGCTCCCATGGCAGTTGTGTATGGTTTATTTGGATGATATCCTAATTTTCAGCAAGACCTTTGATGACCATCTAGCCCATCTCAATGAAGTCTTTTCTAGAATTCAAAGCAGTGGACTGAAGCTTAACTCTAAAAAGTGCCACATAGCTCGTGACCATGTTGTGTTTTTAGGACATGTCATTTCTCAACAAGGGCTCCAACCTGATCCATGAAACACACAGCGGGTCAAGGAATGGCCTACACCACGTACAGCGACTGAGGTGCATGCCTTCCTTGGCTTGTGTTCGTATTACAGGAGGTTCGTGAAGGACTTTGCGCAACATGCTACACCTTTACATCACCTCACAGGGAAGAACATCCCATTCCAGTGGACAAGTGAGTGTGAATCTGCTTTTAATTACCTTCGCAATGTGCTATCTACAGAACCTATCATCACATTGCCAGACTTCAGCCAGCCATTCCTTGTTTACACTGATGCGTCCCAGACTGCTGTAGGTGCTGTGTTAGCGCAAATGCAAAATGGCCTTGAGAAAGTAGTGGCATATGCTAGCCATGCCCTTACAGCAGCAGAAAGACGATGGTCTACATACGATAGAGAACTGTGGGCTGTAGTGTGGGCCGTTCGTCAATTTAGACAGTATCTTGGTTTGCATCCTTTTACCATAGTCACAGACCACAAACCCTTGTTGGGACTGAGACGAATTCCTATTGACAATGACCGAACAGGACGCCGCAGCAGATGGGCCTTAGAACTAGATCCATATGATTGGGTTGTAGTGCACAGGGTAGGTCACAAACACGCTAATGCGGATGCTCTCTCCCGCAGACCTCCCATGGTGTCAGCCACCTTTAACTGTGAACTTCAAGCCAACTCCACAGATTCAGCCAACAGTAGTCAGCATGTCAGTGACTGCAATACGCCACTTGCTTGTGCACTACAGAATTCCCATATTGACCCTCAGTCAACTGCAAAGGTGGACCATGACATGGGTAGCTCCCACCAGTCTTCGCAGAGCTCCACCGGAACACAGACTGGTGATATTAGCGAGGTGAGCCCACCTATGGATGCAGCTGCCGATCAAAGCTTGATCTACTCCTTGTCTCACGATGGTCAAAACCTCAGACAGTTACAGTACGAGGACACAGACATTGGGACCGTTATGTCATGGATAGCTGGCACAACTCGTAGACCTCCTCGTTGGAGACTTAAAGGTGCTTCGCAACTGTTGACACGTTTATGGGCAGAGTATAATCGCTTATCTTTAATTAATGGACTTTTATGTCGTGTAGTGCACTTCCCTAGCACCGGGACCAGGACCACTCAGATTGTTATGCCCACAGTGTTAGTTCCAGAACTCTTAAAGCACCTCCATGGTGGACCCTTGTCTGCTCATCTTTCGGTAGAGCGAGTTCTTGCTCGTGCACGCCAGGTATGTTATTGGCCCTCCATGTACAAGGACATTAAACACTGGTGTGAGCAATGCTATGCATGCCAGAGACGGAGATCTCCAGTTCCCAGATACCGAGCTCCCATGGGAAGCTCTTCCACTGTTCGACCATTCCAGAGAGTAGCAGCTGACATCTTGGAATTACCACAAACAACAAAAGGTAATCGATATGTTCTTGTAGTTGAAGACTACTTTACAAAATATGTCAACCTGTACGCCATTCCTGATCAAAGAGCTATCACTGTAGCTAAATGCTTGTTTGAGCATTACATTTGTGAACATGACATTCCTGAGACCCTACATACAGATCAGGGACGTCAATTTGAATCTGACTTAATACAGAAGCTGTGTCAGATGCTGGGAATGAAGAAAACACGTACAACACCTTACAATCCTAAATCCGACGGTATGGTTGAACGTTTTAATAGGACCTTGATTAACCAGCTAGCCAAGATCCTATTGACTTGTGAGGGGGAGTGGGATAGTTTTCTTAGTCAAGTTGCTTTTGCTTATAACACCAGTGTACATTCAAGTACAGGATACACACCTTATCTCCTGACCCATGGCAGAGAAGCACGAGTACCAGCAGATGTTTTCATCGGTTCCTTTGCCCTAGGAAATCCAATGCCAGGAACACCGGCTGAGTATGTGACTTCTTTGCTAAGCCGTCTGAAATCAGCTTTTACCTTAACTCAACAAAATAGTGCTTCTGCACGTGAAAAGCAGAAACAGTACTACGACATTCAAGTAAGACACAAACCTTATCAAGTGAGGGATCTCGTCTGGCTCAATGACCCCACAGAGAGCAGGCTTAAACTAGCACCTCATTGGAAGGGTCCATTGCAAGTTCTGCATCGCTTTGACAGATGGTGAAGTGGGTGTTACTTACCGGCTTGGCAATCCTTTAGATCCAGAAGAGCAGTCTCAGGTTGTGCATTATGACAGGCTGTGCCCCTACACTTTGCCACTACCTACCCGCGGTTCCTCAACATTGGAGACGCCTGGCTCTGAAGTTCCCTCTCCTCAGACATCTCCTTTAAGAGTGCATCCATACTTACCTGCTGAACACTCAGACACTGAGTCTGATTTAAGTGACCCGGTGGAGATTGAGCAGCAAAATGGACTGTATGGACTGTCTGACTTAAGTACTGACCACACTGAGACTGCTCAGCCCACTGGCGATCCTCAACCTGACAACAGAATAACTGGGGTCACACGTTTTGGAAGGACTGTCAGACTGCCAACACAGTTCGAAAACTATGTGTTTCATTGGTGATTTAATTGTTGTTCTATCTGAACAATTGTTCTCTTTGTGTAAACTGTTACATAACTTTTAAATACATTTTTGCATTGTATTGCCATATGTAATGGTTTAATGTTTTCTTTCCATTTTTTCTTCTTTTCTTCAGATTTTGTTGGATTAGCTGACAGCTTTGGTTAATAACTGATTTGATAAATTACTGTGTAAAGGTAACTGAATTCATGTTTACACTGGCAATGTTTAGTTAATGTTTATTTGTTAGCGTTCTTTTTGATTAAAATGAATAATAGAAACGAGGACGTTTCTTAACAGAGCGGGGGAATTATGTAGCCATCTAAAACTGTACTGAATACATAATTATTCCCCTAGCTATTTTTGGTGTTATACTGCCATCTACTGGAGTAATAAAGTTATGTATTAGGTGGTAAGAGGAAGCGGAAGCTGTGTGTTGTTTTTGGCCGCGCAGAGTAAAAAATAAAGACGAAGGTTTCGGCTATTGCTGATTTCACCTTGTAAGCCTGTCTCCCTTGGTTTTTGTTTTATTCCATCAGTAAGTTAGTTCATCGACTCGAACGCTACAATAATAAACCGCGCAACAGGGCTTTCATTCATTATTTTCACTCGCAGTGCTGTGTGTTCATTTCTGGTCTGAGGACATCACTAAAGCCAGCCTGTCACACGAACCTAAAACCGCTCTGTTATTTTCAGCAGGTGTAATTGGTTATTGATGAAAGGCTATCAGGGACAGGGAATTACCTACTTTGAATTAAGGAGAATAAATCAGCTTTAATAACAGGTAGTTGAAGTGAGATATGTGACCATATGTGCAAGTTTTTAACTATTTTTGTCCCAGAGCAAAATACAGTACTGTCTAACAACTGTCTAATATAAACATACGTTTATATTATCCCTTTATAGCAGGGACTGTTTCTACTATACTTTTTCTGATCATGCTGTAAATGATGAAGCTGGTAGAGCACAAAGGGAACTTGGATTGCATCCACTTCTTCTGCGATTAGAATTTCTCTCAACACCACCTCCACTTTGGTTCTGCTCAGAACTGTTGTTCATCTACCAAAGCTGTCCACGTTCCGTCTGCACAGACCATGACGTTAGGCGCGTCCCGTCTGCAATCTAGCCGGCAAAAAAGTGTCGTGAACGCACCCATTATTTTGCAGTTTCTGCAAGATCTGCTAGAGGTGGGTAAATCCCCCTCTACATTGAAAGTATACCTAGCAACCATTATCTGTAGGCCATGTTCCCATTGACTCCGTATCCACGGGCGCTCATATACTGGCGACCCATTTTCTAAGGGGTGCTTGGCGGTTACATCCTCCTATAAAGGACGTCCTCCCCGAATGTAGTCTAGACCTGGTACTGGAGGCTCTCACTAAGGTCCCGTTTGAGCCCATGCCATAGAGCTGAAATATCTCTCTATGAAGACAGCCTTTCTATTAGCTATCACCTCCGCTAAGTGGGTTAGTGAGCTACAGGCACTGTCTGCGCACAGTTCCTGTATGCGTGTTTGGGACAATGGAAACAGGGTAGGTTTTACAATTCGTGTAAACGGCTCTCGTCGTTTTCCAGCATGTGTGTTACTTAACCTATTTGCTTTTCTTTACAGTACCATTTGCTTCATATAAAATGCACTTGGAGATAATCCAATAATAAACTAAGGGCTTGAGTGACACCCTTTAAACCTATGTGTACCACATTCTTATTCAATTCACTTTTTTTTTTTTAAAGCATAACTTATTATTTTTTTTTAAATCGACTTTGTTTTACCATTTTTTACTGGAAGCACACGCAGAGCTGGCTTTTTTCAACATGAGTTGACAACCTTACAGAATGTCATACAAATATATATGGAATCTGTAAGGTGGAATTGTCTTAATTTAGCCAGCAGATGGTGGTATCTCACTATTGTTTTCCCCCATTACGGCTAGTGTACTATGGAGGATAATTTGTGCCAAAATTTTTAAAAATTAATAAAATAACGAAATAAATAAAAATCTGAAATAAATAAATAAATAAATACATTTTTCTATCTAATGTATTTCGATTTGCATTTTATTTATTTATTTCGTTTTTTTATTCATTTGTTTTTTTTTAATTTTAGCACAATCTTTTCACTCGAGTATTTCTCAGTGGCGTCAATCATACTGGAAGTTGTACAAATCACAAAAGTAATAACTGCCCACAAATGTAATAATCTCTCCGAAAAATGTTATACACATGTACCAACTTTCAGTTATTATTTATTGCAAAATAAATTGTCATAATTAACTACAAGAGTATATACTTTAATCATTGGGCAGTCATTATTGGGGGTATGCGAATGGCTTTTTTAAATATATATATATATATATATATATATATATATATATATATATATATATATATATATATATATATATATCCAAAACCGGCACTAATGAATATTATTAATTACAAGTTAAACCGTTATTTAAATACAAAAATAAATATGTACTAAGTCACGGGCATTATCATGGTTGCAACATGTGTGGGTGATATTACATCTGTGGACAGGTGGTTATTACATTTGTTGGCAGGTGGTTATTACATTTGTGGTAGATATTACATTTGTGGGCATGTGGTTATTACATTTGTGGGCAGGTTGTTATTACATTTGTGGGAGATTGGAAAACGGGAAAACAACTCGTTGTTTGTTTTAGTAATTTTCCGATTTTATAGAATTAAATACAAACGCGATTTTGGCGTGTTTCACCATCAGGTTTGTGTAGGGTGTTAAAAATGTTACATACATGTCACTCTTTATGTATTTATTTTTTGTTGACAAACAATATGCCCTGCATCCCACAGTGACTCACTAAAATATAAACTGATTTGTAATTTGTTCACCCGAAAGACCTGGAGCTCGTTTGTATATCATACAATGTCATACTATATAGCGTTTCAATATAACGTTGCTCACACAGATTGCAGGTGATAATTGACCAAAGGACCTGTCATATTTGAACTTATGATCTCGCAATATAGAAACGAGCCCCCCGGTTGTTGTCTGTGCCAAAAAATTCTCATTGAGCTCAAAAGAGCTGTGTGACAGACTAGTATTGCTGGAAATGGGCGGGACGGGACTAGTGGTATACAAACGGGACCCGTTCCAGGAACTTCGTTGCTTCGCTATACAGTTTACAGTCCTTTTAACTGTTTTTTTTTTTAATTATTATTTATTTTATTTTAAATTAGTTAAATGTTCACCTATTTAGCAACCTCTTTTTGGGGATGTTAATTGTAATCGTTTCTTCAGCCGTCAGTTCTCGATTCTACGTTGGCTAACCTGCAGACCAGTTGGTAATCAAACTCACCAGCGTCCCGTCCTGATTGACACTCAGTGAGAAATACTAGTGAAAAGATTGTGCCAAAATGAAAAAAAATGGATTTTTCTTTCTTTCTTTCTTTCTTTCTTTCTTTCTTTCTTTCTTTCTTTCTTTCTTATCCTCCATAGTGTACACCACCAAGATCATCAACTGGTTTCACAGACGCTAGTCTTGAACTAGTTTAACTAGAGTTACATTCCAGGTCAGAATTTTATATTCTGTAGAGAAGAATAATTAAACAACATCGCCAATCTCTCATCGATATCATCTGATACAAACTATATGATGCAAAGAAATCTCAGATGGCTGTGCTACGTCAATATCAGGGTCTATCACATATTACTCTCTTAGTTTATTTGCTATGGATATAATAGGCTACTTAGTATTATGACTAATGTTATGAATGTTGAGATTTTTATTTAAAAAAAAAGATTTTATGGACAGGGCAAATCAAATCAATTGGCGTTTTTAAAAAGCACAATTCATTTTATTTGTCTAAACAAAATAGTCCACCATTATGATTAGGAGATGAAAGGAGCCCATCAGAATCATCACGTGTATTGCATGGTGACCTGCGTATCGCACGGTGACCTGTATATCGCAATACGTATCGTGACATTAGGGTATCGTAACACCTCTGGTCACCTCAATAATAAGTTGCCCTGACTGAAGTGGTGTTCCTTTCAGCCCAGCACCAAGCGGACCTTGACCACTGGATTGGGAAGAGGTCTGTGGCTATGGTGGAGATCTCCAGCGTGCTACGCTCGTTCACCTTCATCCTGATCTGCCTGCTCATCGCTGTGGGGGTGTATGAACTTGTGTAAGTCTCTCTTCATACTTGCATTTCAATGTGGTGTTTTTGAAAACCTCATTAGCACACTTGATTTTAAACTTGGACGCTGGGGAAGTCTGTGTTCAACCTCTTACCACTACACTGTAGATTCACTCTCTGTTAGGAGCCAGGGACCAGTCTATGGGTATCTTGTATGTTATCTGTGTCAATTTTAGAGCGTGTATGTGGATACATGCTGGGTGGGGTGGGATGGGGCACTATTAAAGTATTACTGACCAGGCTGTACTTTCCTGCTTTCCAAATAATCGTGATTATGTCGAAAAGATATTGCGGGAGTAAGTGTAACAAAGCAGAAAGCTAGGGGAAGTAATGTGCACTGCCTGTTCAGTAATACTATAGTTTGAACTGCTTCTCAATTTCAGTTTGTATGGTATGTAGGGAAACTGTTCAACGTTTAAATGACAAGATTAAAAGTGTATAGGTTTTTCTTTCTTATTACTTTGTTTGCATGTGTAGTTGCAAGTCAGCAAGTTTGTTGATGGCATCTTCTGTGCTCTGTAGGTATCGTGCAACCGTCTTGCAGGACATAACCACCGGAAGGATCCAGACTTTTGAACGCTCCCACTCGGTGAACCAGCGTGTCTCTGTAGGGGATGCTGGGGACAGATACTCCGGCAACACCCAGCCCTAGAGAGAGGACAGGAGCTCCCCTGGAGGAGTTAAGTTTGGACGTGTCCTGTATGAATAGCTTAGATTCATTTCAGGCTGGAAGGCCTCACACTTCTAAGTTTTTTCACTTGAAATAGTCCTGGTTTTGATCAGCTAGTATGGGAGGCCCCTTGGCAGAATTCACTTCATGATGTCCAGAGGAATAACATGTTTTTCAAATGTGTTTTTTTTTTATTTTTTATAATTTCTTGTGTTTCTTTTAGCTTTATTATACAAGAGGGTTCTGATCTTCCCATTCAGATTATAAAGGCATGCAAGCTACAGTGGGATTTTGTTTCTTTGTATCAGCATGTAAGAATACAGTATTACTGACATCATGCTGATATGCATTAAAAACCTTGAAGAAAAGCTTTGCCAATAATGTGTATTTAGCACAAATCTCTTGACATTGGTGTGGGAGCTTCTGTTTCTATAGACAAATGAACTGAATCATTTTCTTCCTTGAAGATCATCAGTTTTGATTGTGTTGGGGTACAGGACTTGTCTACTGCTGCTGAATCATCACTCCCGATTTGAAATTAATGAACTTAAACAAGTAATGGATGACACAATAAAAGGTGGAGCAGTAATAAGGTTTATAAAGCTAATAAGAGGTTGGAAGATTGATTAGCACTACCTTTAACTGGTAAACTGATTTTTCAGCACGTGAAACTTTCACAAATCACTTGACATATCTTCTTGTAATAGAGGTGTGTTTCATTTGTATTATATGTGTTTGTTGTTCATTCTGAGGATCACCTATTGTATAATGTAAACGTTCCCCCAATAAAACTTTATGAATATTTATTTTGGATTTAAAGTAAAATTCTTATACCTACTTGGCTGCAATAATCTATGTAATTTTATAAGACCCTGAATTTGGCATCTAAATAAGAAACTCAGTGACTTTGAAGGCAAATGCAGCATCTCAGATTATTAAAATATTTTGTTTGGCTGGGGGGTACAATATTCTGTTGGGGGGGAAAGATGTTTTGAAGAGGGGAACAAGTATTTTAAAATCAGTTTTCCTGGCTAATATTAACGCTTGCAGCATGTCAATATTGACTAAGGGATGAAGCTGTGCTCAGTTTTTTGATTGCTAACCACCATGAGAAATCCACTGTGGAACAGGGAATTATGTACCTGTGTTGATGTGTACCATTTCATGTTTTCAATTCCATAGAAAGTGTGCTACGGGGAGCCATAGGAACCAGCAATAGAAACCCACGAATACCTTTAGCGGGTAATTGAAATATATTACAGCTCTGAACAGCCCCTGTGAGGCTCATGGCTCCTGTTTTGTATATTGTTCCATCAGGAGTATAAAAAACATTGATGACCGTGCTTAGTGGTGTTCCCTGAATAAGACAAACGGGCAGAGAAAGTCTACACAAGGTGCTATATCATTCACAAAAGGAGAAATACAGTTCCTGTTTTCTTTCTTTTCAGCTAGTAGCTTATTACTGATACGTGCCAGCATCATCTAGAGCACTGCAGTGGATGGCCAGCCAAATCACAAAGTGGCAGATCATTGGATGCTGCTGTCTCACTCTTCATAAAGGCAACTAGAACAGTAGAGCAGGTCCTGAACTCCATTATCAAACTGACAAACACCGTATTTGAGACCAATGAAATCCGAAGCTACACTACTTGCTCTTAAGTACAGGTGTGATGTTGGAACATGTATACAAGTGGGTTAAAATTGAGAGATGTAATAAGTGAGTGCCTTGATATGTTTTGTGTGAAATGTTGCATACATCCAGTTATGCTTCTGCTTTTGAAACCCTAATAAAACATGTCCTCGCTCATAATTTCATTATTCATTTTCAACTGTTCTTTCGCAGTCTTGGCATGATGTATAATAACAGAATGCTCAGGACAAAAAAATATATATATTTTTTATTATTTGAAATGTCTAATTATTTTCCCCTCACCACAACGATTCCCCACACAGCTCAGGAGAACTGAAGGTTCAGTGGGCATCCTCCGAGCCCACGACCAAGCCAGCTTCCTCTTTTATACTCAGGAACTCAAGAGCGGATGTCAGCAAGCTACCAACTTCTGGAGCACAAAGGCCGCTCTGAGCTCACTGGGCGCCTGGCCAGCAGGCTTTGCTGTACCGTGATGAGGAGAAATAGCCCCGGCTGGTTTTTCCTCCCTAACCCACGGGAGTGCCAGAGCCAATGTGACCCTTCCTTCAGAATCCCCAATGAAGACCGGCAACTTCCCTCAGCCAGGATGCGCACCTGTGCTGTATGACTGTCCTTGCACTGCACACCATGTGACTGAGCCTCTACCAGGTGAACAACTCTGGGACCCCAACTTTTCTACATTTTTATTGCTATAAATTCAATAAGTATTGGGCTTGTGAGAACTTACAAGTTTAGAACCAGTGTCAAATTAATAAAAAGAAAAAATACAAATGCATGCTATCTGTTGCACAGGATTTAGTGTAAATTGGCTGTTAATTTTTCATTACTGATTAAACTTTCATGCAAATAGCATGTAATGTATTAAAGAAGCTGCTAGTCCATTATTACAATAGGATGGCAAGTTGGCATATCTTTGATAAAGGGTTCTGTCACGAGTGACCCTAAAACCCGTCTTCCTTTGTACAAGGTGCAGGCACCTTTTTTGAGTGAAATGTGTAGCAGGACGATCTTTGGGATACAAATTAAATATTTGTGGAATTGCACCAGTGTTAAAATATTATAATAACTATATTGTGTTTTAAAGAATATAAAGCCAGCAGAAATATTAAATAAATTGTTAAAACACACTGTTCAGAAAAAAATGTTAGAATGTACTCTGTATTAGTCTATGAGAATATTGAAGGATTCTATATTCCTGTTTATTCTAGTATAACAGTAGAAATTATTATTACAGAAATCATTTTAAGTCTGAGTAAAGAAGGAGCTGAGTTGGGGTCGCGCTGATCAGAAATACCTGTGAAATGAGCTAAACTCTCATTAACTGAGAGCTACCGGTGCCAAAAGGCTATAGCCTTGAGAGAAAAGGCAGAAGTGAGCATTTCATTAATTAAATTAGAAAAGTTGTCATAGTATAAGTAGTATAAGTTCTTATCAGGAACGTAGCGACTTTAATTGGGATGATGTTTGTGAGCCATAAACACCGAGTCTTTTGTATTAGAAAAGAAAAAGCAACTGTTGGACAGAATTACATTTAAAACTAAAAAGTAGTTGTCACGCAGTTACAATAAAACCTGTCTTCCCACTAATGATGGGAATGGGAATGTAGAGATGGGAGCCCAGCTAACAAGATTTAAGTTTTTGCAGGTATCAGGCTGTTAACGAGAAATACAAGAAAAACAAAGTTTATGTTCATTACCTCATTATATTATAGAAATTAATGAGAGCTTGGTAGTATTGTAATTAAGATGTGGACCTCTTCTCTGTAGAGATACCATCTCATAAATCTGGCCAAAACATGACTTCATGCGGTGAATTTGGAAAAGCGCTGACAGTAGAATTTAATATTAATTAAAAACTAACTTTGGCAGGTAAACATGTGTCTGAAACATGCTTGCACAGGAGATTTTTAGAAACAGAGAGAGAGGTCAGAGAGAGAATAAACTGAAGGAGTACTACTACTTTGATTCGTTAAAACTTCTAATTGAATGAGTCTGTGTGATTTTCTTGATTACTTAAGTTGTCTGGAATCTCTGGATATATTGTAAGCCCAGTGCATGAACAAACCAAAAACAGAGTCTTCCCTGAGTTTAAGAGTGTGCTCAAGTATGTGAAATCTGACAGTTCATAGTACTGTAGGTGCTTTTGTTGCCTGTCAGATCCTGTAGTGGTACTATGTGCTGCTGCTACTGTAGATTCCTATTTAACTTCAATCCAAGAACAAGGAAGCAATGAAGATCTGCATGCCGCAATGCAGTTCTAAGAAATGAAATGAAAAACATACAGATTGTCCTATATTACATCTGCAGAGGCCAGTCTGTTTAGGAAAGGCACCCTCTTTGCAAAGCCACAGCTACATTTCCACATCCCTTGACCATGTTATGGAAGGTGTTGCTCTATAGGACATTTAAAGGCTAGATTCTCAAAGCTATTTACACCAAATCATCACTGGCATGTTCTTATTTCGTTTTCAAAAAGGAAAAACAGCCATTCAAGTTTTATAACAAGTAAGAAACAACTTACAGACTCCTTCAATATGTCCAGCATAGGACTGAGCTGTTTGTTTTTGGTGTGTTCACTTAATCAGGTGTTTTTTTATTATTAAAATGTTATTTAAGAATAGTAATTATTTTTCAAAACCAAATGTGCCATGGTTTCCAGTAGTCCCACTCAACATGCTGTGACTCCTGGGCTGCATGAATAACGCAGGAGTGGACATGGGGGGGAGGCAGGGTGGTGATTTGGTAAAAATGCACACCAGAGGTTGGTGCTGCAATGCCTCCGACCACATTAGCACCGACAGGATTGAGGTAGGTGTGCCTTACTGTTAACATGCATGTCTCCACCAAACAAACAAATTATTTAACACTTCCTGTCTTTAACCAGACTTACACAGTTGTATTTACTAACTCACAAAAACAAACTGTTGTAATATTCCAAAAGTAGTTAAATGTATTGAACTGTTTTATAAACCTGACCTACTTTAAAGGTTCCCAACAACCTTTCTGCTTTAGCTCAGGTGAACAGGACTATCACTCGCGACACCCTGGTGTTGGAGAGATAGGATCAATAATTTAGCACAGTGTCAGTGCTCACTGCAACTTGTTACAATAGATACTAGCCGTGTATTGTGTTTTAATATATCCACCCACCTTTCTTTCCTTTAGATTTCCATGTTGTAGAGATGTTCCATGTTTTTTCACGTATCAGTAATGTTTTTTCCTACTTTGACATCTTTAAACATGTTATTTATTTTTAAGTATTTTATTTAGTAGGAAAAAAAGCTAAATTGCATAAGTTGGCAAACATATGATTTGATACAAATGGAAAAAAGTAAGAATGTGGCAATAGACAAGCTCTGCAAATATACCCTACTGTGTGGTAGGTCCATTTAAAGGCGAAAAACTTCCATAGTAAATATTATATTTTTGGTCGCCGCTTGCAGGAAAAATTCAGATTATCTTGACCGTTGTCCTTTTGACAGGATTCGCTTGAAGGAACAGGTCTAAAGCAGGTTTATCAGTAGCCTCCATGCATCCCACCCTCCCAGTCAGGTTCAGGAAAAGCTGAAACACAAAGCTGAGGTAGATCAATAGCTAGCCTTTGTGGATTATTCGATTCAATTCCACATGTCTGTGGTGCAGTCAGAACATGATGAATGGGGAGGCGTGGCTTTCTGGGGTATTGTTCGAAGTGCTAATCAATGCTTACAATATGTAGTATGTAGTAGGGTGATTTGATTACGTCAAGAAGCCTGGCTAAATTTAATTAAATGGATTTCCTACCAAGCCATACCAATGCAAACGGTATTTATTGGAAGGGACGTGCCCACAGCAGTATTTCATATTAAATGCATAGCAAAGCATTGTAAAGTATAAGCAAGTACTATACTAGGGGAAAAAAATACATATATAACAAATAATGGTAAGCATGGTAATAATGCGATACTGTGTTAAATGCACAGTATTATTATTATTATTATTATTATTATTATTATTATTATTATTATTTAGCAGACGCCCTTACCCAGGGCGACTTACAATTGTTACAAGTATCACATTATTTTTACATACAATTACCCATTTATACAGTTGGGTTTTTACTGGAGCAATCTAGGTAAAGTACCTTGCTCAAGGGTACAGCAGCAGTGTCCAACACCTGGGATTGAACCCACGACCCTCCGGTCAAGAGTTCAGAGCCCTAACCACTACTCCACACTGCTGCCCTACAGTATGTGTGTATCACCCATTATTTTTTATAATTTAGTGTGCCCAATTATTATTATTATTTTTTCTACTCCCAATTTGGAATGCCCAATCGCTTTTCCCCTCAACACAGCAATTCCCCACACAGCTCAGGAGACCCGAAGGTTCAGTGGGCGTCCTCCGATCCCACGACTGAGCCAGCTTCCTTTTTCTTCCAGCTCGAGAGCAAATGTCAGCAAGCTACTGGCCTCAGGAGGACAA
Organism: Acipenser ruthenus; assembly: GCF_902713425.1. NCBI lineage: Eukaryota > Metazoa > Chordata > Actinopteri > Acipenseriformes > Acipenseridae > Acipenser > Acipenser ruthenus. The sequence continues at coordinate 36,257,175 of NC_081195.1, read as the reverse complement.
AGGCCAGCCCTGCAGAGACCGGACCGCAACAGTTTCATGGACATCAAAATGTCTTTAATGCATCAAATCAGATATTAGATAATGTAGCTTTGCAACTTGAGCGTCTCTGCCATTCACTTGTATTGAGAAAGGAAAATCTGTTGTAGTTTACTGGTTGATATTCAATATTATCATTTTCTAGGATTAGACGCATACTTGATTAAATGCAGAAATCAAATCCTCATTAGTTCATTTATTTTTGGCAAATGGGAATGACAGATAGCGTGCTCAGGGATCCAGTTGCTGGAAAGCCAGAATTAGCTGGTTAAATGAACAAATTCAATCAGAATGGAAAAAAAATTCAATGCATTTGCACAATTATAATGAAATATACAGGACCTACTGTAAGCCACACTAGAAAAATATTATGAGATGATTGTCTTGCCTCACAGTAACATTCTTTTTTCAAGAAATAGTATAGTTAAAAAAATAAATAAATCCAGATTAAGAAATAGTATTTGCCAATGAGGCAAGGTAATTGTCTTGGCAATATATTTTGTATGTTGCATATTTGAAATGATTGCAAGTTGAGCTACAATTCAAAATGAGCTCCATGTGCATTAGCTTATCTAATTTCCCTGGTTTGAGAAAGTGGTGCTAAACAAAGAGTGTCCCGGAGGACACATCAGCATTTGTAAAGCTGGATATCGTCCTAGCCATAAGAGGCAGCCATTTATTATTTCTAATACCTACTGGAATAATCCCCAGTGCAATCTTAATATGAAGCTTGAGGTTATGAAACTGGTAAATGTATCCATTTAGTTCAGACTAAAATCCCAAAGATGATTTCATTTTTTTCCACATTAAAATAAACCACAGCATTTTTAAAGTGCCAGCTTTTTGATACTCGCTATATCTATATATGTATTTTAAAATATGAGGATATACAGTGTGGTAGATAAAACATGAATAAATATTTTATACCAGGAAGCAGCAGTAATATATTGAAGGAGTCTGTAACTTTTTTTTTGTTTTTCTTATAGCATTATTTTTGGAAATCTGCATATTTCAAATTGAAGTTTAAAATACAACCAAAGAATCAAAAGATCTTGAACAAAATGAAAAGGTGACATTGCTCATATCACTAGTGCCAATTGATTTTTAAACCTTGGTCATTCTTTTTGTATACTCATGGCTGGTTTCACAGCCCCAGAGGCGCAGTAATCATGGGCTTCCTTATCTGAGATCAAATTAGCAGATGGAAATTCTATTTCGCAAAGCGTAGTTTTGGGCTAAATTCTCAAAGATATTTATTTACTCTGATTCGTCATTAGCAGAATTATATTCAGTAACACACCCAATAAACCAGGAATAAACAACTAAGACACTGAATTCAGGCAGCTGAATGAAGTATTACGTTGTCTCTTTTAATGGGTGCTTTTTCCCATCCAGATATGTGTAGCATTGAGAATCTTGCCCCTTGCATATATACTGTACATTCTTTTAGGCTGGCTGTAAATGAGTAGAAAACTTAGTGTGATATTCTTGAACCCTGCAACAGTTCAGAACAGTTTTATAAATATCAATCTGTACTGTAGTCATAAAAAAGACCTGCTGATGACCTGTCTATTTGTTCCTTCCCAGATCAATGTCATAGAACAGCTGTTTGGGAGTCCAAATGCATCCCGTGATCTCCTAGACTGCCTGAATACTTCAGATAATTCATGGATGAAAATAAGACTCCAACTGCATAGCGCTTTTACCCATTCCAGTTTTTACTACAAGCTTGATTAGCTGCAGTGTGTATAGATAACAAGCTCAGGTGTGTCTTGTTAAACATAGTAAAACCAGGAATAGATCAAACTATAATCTTCTCCACTGATTGAAAAAAAAGCATGTTCTTCCTCACAGACTCCATAATTGATCCGCCCACTATGTTTCATACGAGAAATCTGACGGTATGCAATGCAAATTGTATAGACTTTCAGTGACAAACGCTTTAGAAAATGAGGTCATACAAATGAGCCAGAAATCAATCAGTGTTTAATGGTCTTCTGCAATTAGCAAACCCCATTAGCCTCTACAAATCAATTTGGCTGCTTATAAGAAGCAACTGTGTTGTTGCCAGAATTCATTTATCTTTTCAGAATTGTTGCTTTTAGCACCTGAAATGCTGTGGATAAGGAGCAATTAATGTACACAGTAGACCATAGTAACCCCGATTGTTTTCACTGAATAGATATTGTTCAGTATGGTCGGCAACAAGCGACTGCCAGATTACAAGCTGGAGAGATTTAAGTCCTTTGTATACAAGGGCTGGGTCTGAACCCAGATTGTATTATTTGGGTTTGTAATTACTACAGGGATATATAAGTTGCACAGGGTGCACCAAGAACCAGGCATCATAGCCATGGTTAATAATCTAGACTGTCTCTCATTTTCTTTCAGGTGTGAACTATCTTTAAGCAAAGAGGAACGGATTGTAATTTTTTTTATTTTGTTTTTTTATGTGTGGTGCAGATAGTCATTGGGATATGGCTATCCACGGGACACCCCCTGTATTGAAAGTATTTTAATTAATCAAAACAGACTTTGAATAGCAAGTTAAGTGATAGACAAACATTTTTACCACTGCAATTGTACTGTTGATAGTAGAGTTTGTTTATCCAGTGGATTTGTATTGGTGGTTTGTTCATGAAATTGATAGGGTTTGGGCTGGTGACCCCACAGTAAGCTGGTGTTTTTAATAAGGAGTTCAATTCCTGCTTTTGTTTGGGGCATGGCCAGTGGTAACTAGTGCTAGTAGCGACTAGTCGATCAGTCTGCTTGTTGAATAGACAAGGAACAGTTGACCTCAGAAACCGATGGTTGACTAATCACAGATATAAGTGATTGTGAAGCGTGCCGTTTCAGATGGAAGGAAATTCAGCTGTGTTTGCAATCAGTTAACATATAAAAGACATTTTAGAACATTTGAGTCTCCAAGCAGTTTTAGAATATAGTGCACAAACAGCAAAGTGTTACAAAATACTATGTTCACACATAGAGCACCAGACATTTATCAAATACATGACTGGCAACTAGTCTACCTAGTCAACTATTTTTACCTCCACTATTCAAATCTGTCACATTAGTAGTCGTTCTGTCCCTAGTTGCAACTACCTTAGTTTAGTCCTTAACTTTCCTCCACCCAACATTTGGCTAAATACCTTGGATTTCAAAGCACAACTTGGCACCTTCTTTTGGTCTTCAGTTTAAGGCTTTTTGTCTTAATCATTTCAGTAGAGAGAGTTTTTATAATTCACAGGGATTTAGTTTGCATGACAACCCATTTATAACAAACAAGTAATGTATGTATGTGTACTGCAGTTTTGTTTTACCTGATATAGCTCTTATATAGTTCTTGGCTGTTTTGTTCTGTGTTGTTTTTTCTTATCCTCAGTTTAAAATGAGCCACACAGATCAATGGTTATTAATTACAATGAACCTCTTTATTTTCATCGATCTTAATAGTGCTGGAAGGGATAAGTTCAATATACCAGTTATCTTTTGATCTGCACCAACTAGAAAGCAATCATCTGTTGGTGGGAAGCAAATAGAGGTTTAACAGCATCCTTAATTATTAAAAGACAATCATTTCTAATTGATGCTTTAGAAGCTCATAATGAGCAGATGAAATTAGATTTCAAGAGATACCTTAAACCTATCCGGGGGTTATGTATTAACAGGGAAAATAAAAGAGAAAAAGGAGATGGTATCTTGCAAAAGAACAAACTGCTTTACTCCAAGGACTTCACATTGATACAAGCAGGAGCATAGTGTGTCTTGTTCACAGCTTGCATTTTACTACACTAGCTTTCCAGAAAGTTCTATAGTTTTTATAACATGAGGGTTCTAAGTTGCATCATCTGAGTACATCAGTAGCCAACAGAATTAAAGATAAGCATCACCCCATTAAGAAGAACACAGAATAGGAGACTCTCTTCTTAAGAACGCATCTTATAAAGAACATAGCTTTTAGTTGTAACCCTTTAAACACTACATGGGGGTTATATTAAACACTGCAGTCAGTGTGTGGGTTATTGTGTGGATTAAAGTGCTACGTTATATCATAACGCCTTACCATTCAACATACATACACAAATCTAAATCTAAACCAAAATGGCCAAAATGGTTTAATAGATCAATTAAAAAAAATATTCAGCGAAAAAAGGCACTTTACAGAGCGTTTAAAAGGGACCAAAAACAAAGTACACAGAAAGAGTACTTGGAACTGCAAACGCAAGTCAAAAAGGAAGTTATAAAGGCCAAGAGAGAGATAGAAATGAACATTGCTAAGGGGGCTAAAACCAATTCCAAAATGTTTGTCCAATATTATAATAGCAAGCGAACATTCAAAGAAGAGGTTAAATGTCTAAGAGATACAAATGGCAAAATCATAGACAAAGAAAAACAAATGAGTGTCTAATATTCCTAATCTACATTAATGATTTAGATACTAGTATAGTAAGCAAACTAGTTAGATTTGCAGATGACAGAAAAATAGGAGTGGCAAACACTGTTGCAGCAGCAAAGGCCATTCAAAATGATCTAGACAGCATTCAGAACTGGGCAGACACATGGCAAATGACATTTTTGTTTATTGAGCAGATGCCTTTATCCAAGGTGACTTACAGAGGCTAGGGTGTGTGAACTATGCTTCAGCTGCAGAATCACTTACAATTACGTCTCACCCGAAAGACAAGGAGCACAAGGAGGTTAAGTGACTTGCTCAGGGTCACACAATGAGTCAATGGCTGAGGTGGAATTTGAACCGGGGACCTCCTGGTTACAAGCCCTTTTCTTTAACCACTGGACCACACAGCCTCCTGTTTAATAGAGAAAAGTGTAAAGTACTGCACGCAGGCAATAAAAATGTGCATTATAAATATCATATGGGAGATACTGAAATTGAAGAAGGAATCTATGAAAGAGACCTAGGAGTTTATGTTGACTCAGAAATGTCTTCATCTAGACAATGTGGGGAAGCTATAAAAAAGGCCAACAAGATGCTCGGATATATTGTGAAAAGTGTTGAATTTAAATCAAGGGAAGTAATGTTAAAACTGTGCAATGCATTAGTAAGACCTCATCTAGAATATTGTGTTCAATTCTGGTCACCTCGTTTCAAAAAGGATATTGCTGCTCTAGAAAGAGTGCAAAGAAGAGCGACCAGAATTATCCTGGGTTTAAAAGGCATGTGGTATGCAGACAGGCTAAAAGAATTTAATCTGTTCAGTCTTGAACAAAGAATAACAGTGATTTGATACAAGCATTCAAAATTCTAAAAGGTATTGACAATGTCGACCCAAGGGACTTTTTTCAACCTGAAAAAAAAACATGGACCAGGGGTCACAAGTGGAGATAAGATAAAGGCATTTAGAACAGAAATTAGGAGTCATTTTTTTAAACAGACAATTGTGAGGGTCTGGAACCAACTCCCCAGTAATGTTGTTGAAGCTGACACCCTGGGATCCTTCAAGAAGCTGCTTAATGAGATTCTGGGATCAATAAGCTACTAACAACCAAACAAGCAAGATGGGCCGAATGGCCTCCTCTCGTTTGTAAACTTTCTTATGTTCTCTTCTTATTTTCTTAAAGAGCAAGCCCTGTAGTGAAGAGAGGTAAGTGCTTGTCTTCTGCTGCTGTCAGCATTAATAACCCATTCGCCTCTAGGAAGAGACCCATTACAGAGTGAGGCAGTGGCACAGTCAGGTATGGAGCCGACAGCAATCACAAGAGCAGGAGAGAGAGCGCATCTCAGCCCTGCCTGAACAGAGGGACACTGGCAGCTGTGCCAACTCGTGTAGTGGCTGATGTTCAGCTGTGAGCTGGATTTTAACCCAGGACTCCACAGAGGTGAAAAGCAGGAAAAGCTGCTGAATTCTCTTGTTACACCACCTAGCACCCAGAGGACATGAGCTCACAAAACCACTGTGTAATTCAGCACAATTCTGTCAGTGCCTTTACAGAGGCTCAGGGCTGAATGGTACATAATGCATTTCAGCTATGGCTTCCTCGTTTTAATCTCTCTGGTAATGTGCAATGGGCAAGACCTCAACTCTCCTGATTGATTTCAACTGGTCAAACATTAATGATTCATTATGTAAAATTTATTTTGCAGTCTTAATTTAAGTTTGTACTCGACAGCCAACCTAGAGTGTGTTTCGACCTGTCAATGCCCGCTGCGGTTGATGTTTCCTTCAGGGAAACTCGTGTTACGCTGTTGCAAGGTGCCCGCCACTTTTATTATTATTATTATTATTATTATTATTATTATTATTATTATTATTATTATTATTATATGATGTTTTTTGTGCGGACGGACGAAAGCCGTCCGACAGTATTAGCTATTATTTGAGACCGGTGTAGTATGCTCAAAACAAAACACTCACGCAAAAAAAAAACAAAACAAAAAAACAATATGGGGAGTGTTTTCAACGTACACGTTCAAAACACTCAGGTCTACTTCTACGTTCAAAACTACATACTTTCAAAACACTCATAGGCTCACAACACTCTACAGTATATTAAGTGCAAAGCATTTGCGTTGCTTTTTACAGTTATGGAATTACACTTGTATTCCTCCCAAACGTTTTTCATAATGTACTAATAGAAACTGTAACTGTACAAACTGTATATCAAAATACGGAGAGTTGAAATACAAAGCAAACAAAAAAATAAAGATTACCAAAATTAACTATATACACATTAAAGAAAAAAAACCCAGTACTAGATCCAGAAACGCGCGCACACACACACCCACGCACGCATGCACGCACACACGAATACAACAAATTGGAATCTATGGCTCACGGGTGACCTTCTTTCAAACATACTTGTTTGAGTTCTTTTGTTCCAAAAACACCAATCATTCTCGAGGGCTTACCAATGTTTTTGCTATACAACATGTTTGGAATATGTTAACTTGTTTAATAATTTTTTTTTTTTAATGAACAAAAATATATTTAATTAATAATAAAACCAATACTAACATACTAAAGTGTAACTCCTGTACACATTGATTGGACATGTCTATTTTGATTGACATGTCTATTTTGGGGCTCACATTTGTGGTTTTACTTTTTGTGGTGACTTACAATTGCTACAAGATATCACATTATTTTTTACATACAATTACATTCTTTTTTACACATTATTTTTACATACAATTACCCATTTATACAGTTGGGTTTTTACTGGAGCAATCTAGCTAAAGTACCTTGCTCAAGGGTACAGCAGCAGTGTCCCCCACCTGGGATTGAACCCACGACCCTCCGGTCAAACTATTCAGTGTTTTCTTGCACTGAAGACCTTTTGGTTCTTTTGTTATATTTGAAAGCGATAGATTGAAAGCTGTTGTTGCATCCTGTATGCTAAAAACTCTCAATAAACTCTCAATAAACTGGGGTGGGATTAAAATCCCCTAAAACTAATCCCTATGCTGAGCACTGGGATCCCGGTTAACACACACAGTGATCAAGTGGTTACTTTGTTTGCTCACCCTGGTTCGTACACGCAGTTGTGAGGATTCCCAGCCAATTCGTTTCCAACCTGCTAACAAAGAACAGCAAAATGTCATGTGGCCAGGGTTAATTGATAATCAGTTAGTCAACCAACACCTTGCCACCTGCTGCACATGAAGTTCCATTAGGCAGGGAGGGAATTCCAACCTCCCAGCCCTGCCATATCTAACACAAACTTTATTTTGCAAAACCGTTCAAATTAAACATATTCTTTACAAACAAAAACATTTACTCGTGCAGAGCCTCAGCCCTGCCACAAGGCCTGTATTTGCAGAATTAAGTTACATTTAGATTAGATCACTTAGAGTAAGTTATCATTACAATATAGTTAAAGGGAACATTAATAACAGGTAGATCAAAGCACACAACAACAGAACACAGACTCAGGGGCAACAGACAGGTCTATACTTGTGGTCTTCATAGCCGCCACTGGTTGTTAAGAAATATTTAGGAGCAAAAATAAATCATCTGCAAAGAAAAATAGCACTTCTCCCAAGGAAGAAACATTGCCGTTCTTGAGGCAAAACAGTGTTTTTACTGTTCTGGAGTTTCAGAACCACTGTATAGAGAGCAGTCCTGGACAGCTCCTTTGAGCACACTGTCTCCACTGTGTAGAGAGCAGTCCTGGACAGCTCCTTTGAGCACACTGTCTCCACTGTGTAGAGAGCAGTCCTGGACAGCTCCTTTGAGCACACTGTCTCCACTGTGTAGAGAGCAGTCCTGGACAGCTCCTTTGAGCACACTGTCTCCACTGTGTTGCTCAGTGTGACCTTTGCGACACAGAGCTCCCTTTACACATACTTCAAATTAGACTCCACCCCAATGTTTAAAGTAATAGATCACTTACTACATATACACAGCTCCCATGTTACTTCACTGTTTGATAATTCACAGATTTGGATAATTCATGAATTACGATCATTTACTCATGTGGGTTCATTCACGGTTAGACCATGTTTACAGTAAATTGACTTGTACATGCAATTTACTATATTTCACTGTATAACGGCCCGGTACTAATTCTCGTTTTTCAGTATTTCAGAATTGTTTGTGTGCAAGACAGATTGTGAAATATCGAGGTAGCACTTCAGTTGTTAAAAAAAAAAAAAAAAAAAAAAAAGTTGAAATACAAAAGGAAACAGAGTTTATATTTTTGAAAATGACTGTGTTCACGTACATTTTAAGCCTAAGCGTTGAGAAGAGCAGTGGGACTTGGATCCAGGCAGGGTTACACTGGTGCTGAAGGCTGACTGACTCTCTGCTCCTTGTTAGAATTTATGCTTTTTTTGTCCTATCTGAGTCTAATTAAATGTGAGCTTGCTGGACTAAATCCATGCTAATTAGGTTAAACAGTGGCATAGCCTAATGTTAAATGTGTATTATTTGATTAGCTCTGTCTGAGTTAACAACCTAGAGATTGATTAATGGGTCTTAGAAGGCAAGAGATAAGGAAACATCATGTCCTATCTAGAGGCATGTCAGAATCCAAACATACATACATATTTACATTTTTACAATGCACTTGCTATGATATTAAAGGAACTTATGAATTCTAGAAATACTGTAGCATCCGGCTCAATACTACCATTCAGCAATAGAATATAATTTAATTTAATTAAACAATAAATCACATAACTCGTTTAAATCTCTTTCATAACGAATTAAAACCAGGGTAATATTGAGAAGAAAAATCAACAATGAATCTATTAGAGTATATTCAGAAAGAGCCTAGCACCAAAAAAAAATATATATATATACATTTATACCAAAAAAAAATCAGAAATTCTAGTTAAAAAGACATTTTTGGTATCTATGTAACAGTATATGTTTCTAAGATTGATCATTTACCTTGGGAATATAAAAGGATGGTTATTTAAGAAAATTATTTTAGTTTGTGTGAAGATTTATTAATGGAGCCTGTGTGTACTGAACCCCCCGAGGATAATCAGATCTCCTGATGATCAGAATTCATTATTCATCTAAAAAATTAATAAAGGAGATTGCTGCTGTGATCCTGCATATTTAATAGTGAATGATGTAGTATTCCACAGGGGAGCAGCAAGGCTTGGTCTCAGCCACCAATACACAATATTTCATTCAATAATTTAATGATCAACTTAGATTTTATATAGAGCCTTAAGCATATCAGATAATTTCGTGATAACTAGCACAGTATATCCTAGGGTGGCTGCATAGGGCTCTGAAATATGAAATGAGATCAAATAATTGTAATAATTATATATTGGGATTTTACCATGTGTTGCATGGGTAAAATCCCCAAATAGCAAACCTGATCAAAATTGGTCAAACCCGGGGTCCCTGAGTGGCTCATCCAGTTAAAGTGTTGCCACAGGGAGCGCAGGATGAGTCACACAGCTTGGATGGCGTTGGTTCGGGGCCAGGCAGTGCAAAGAGGCCGAACTTTGCTGGGGACCCCGAGGGGGGCGTCACATTGGCTCTGACACTCCCGAGGTGGGGGATGGGAAACCAGCAGGGACTTATTCTCCTCATCGCGCAACAGCGAACCCTACTGGCCAGACACCAAACACATTCAGAGTGGATAAAAAGCAGGGCTGATCTCTGTTCTCCGCAATCGGTAGCCCGCCCACCTCTGCTCTGGATTGCTTGGTGTAAAAGCGATTCTGGCTTTAGGTTTGTGGGACGCTCATATGCCCTCAGAATGTTCGTGCTGTGTGGGGACTCACTGCGGTGAGGAGAAAAAAAACATAATTGGACATTTCAAATTGGGGGGAAATAAATAAAAATAAGAATTGGTCAAATCCCTTTTCCAGGTCATTTCTTTTTTTCTTTTTGGCATAAAAAGTATTAAAGCACTTCCTCCTATAGACACCTTACAAACGTGTTCTGGGGGTCCCCGAGGGGGTCCTGGAGTGGCTCGTCCTGGCCGGTCTTTGATGGGGATTCCAAAGGGGGCGTCGCCTTGGTTCTGGCGCTCCCATGGCTTAGGGAGGCTACAGTAAACCCTGCTGGCCAGGCACCCAGTGAGCTCAAAGCGGGTCTTTGTCCTCCAGAGGTCGGTAGCTCACTGACATCCTCTCTCGAGTTCCTGGGTGTAGAAGAGTAAGCTGGCTCAGTCGTGGGATTAGAGGACGCCCACTGAACCTTCAGTTCTCCGGAGCTGTGTAGGGAATTGCTGCGGTGAGTGGAAAAAAATGATTGGACAATTTTCTCCAAATTGGGGAGGGGTAAAATAATTGGGCACATTAAATAGTCAGAATGGCTGAACTGATTGTCCAGTATACTAGGGGTTTTCATGTTCTGTTTTTGTTTTGTTTTTGAGGAGCACAGAAATAATACAGGACTAACTTGCCACCTTCTTGCTTGCAGGTCTATGTAGTTTGTTGATGTTATTTTGCGACCTTTTAACTCAGGTAAAAGGGAGGAAGTAAAAAAAAAAAAAAAATTAAATGGCATTTGTAGCTATATGAATCAGTCCTTAGAAATTCTGGCATGTGATTGGTTAAAACCTCATCACATAACCAAAAATAGATCCAACTATTGCTCCATGTGATACTGCTTATGGTCAATAGTTTTTTACAAACTCCCTCAAATTACGTTTTCACGCTGAGAGTCCTTCCTCTCTCCACACAACAAAGCAAAATGGCGGACAAACCCGCATGTGGATCTCCTGGACAGTGATTTTGTGACGTAACAGAAAAGGAATTACAAAATATACTACAAACCAAAAATGCTGCAAACACTAAAATGGTAATAAAAACTTTGCTTCCAGTGTTTTCTGATCCCCTAAAATTCAAACAAATCCAACTGTACGCTGTAAATAAATACAACGTTCACAAACAGAACAGACTCCTCACAGAATTCTATGCCACAGTGAGAAAGTCAGACGGACAGTTATATGCCAAAAAAAACTTGAAGGACTTCAAAAACATGACTTTCTTGACTGATTCATAAAACAAATATGGACTGCAGACCTTGGCTCATAGCGGAAAACTAAAGCCCCCTCGGGAAGAACTATAGTTACCTCCAGGGGACAGTGATCTCAGCCAGCGGCTTCGGGCATTATAGCCCCTTTTGGCAACTATAGTTCTTCCACCGGGGGCCATAGTTTCCCACTATTACCCTTCTCTCCAGTCCATATTATATATATATATATATATATATATATATATATATATATATATATATATATATATATATATATATATATATATATATATATACCTTAGGACCCTAATGAACTTATCGTGTACATCCATCTGTGTGTATAATTTCACACCAATCTTCACAAAACTGTTATCTTACACTCCTTGCCTCCTAAAGATGCTTCGGTTAGCATTTAGCTATCATTAGATAAACTCTTCTTGATTTTAGACAAATGTCTTTCACCTTTCCTGTACTGTTGAGTCATTCTGTGATTACGAGGGCCCTCTGTATGTGCTTGCACTGGTGAGAACCTTCTAACACAGTCACTGTATTGGAGTTACAGACTGGAACCCTGAAAAGATTCCAGTTCCATGGTTCCATTTGAGATTTTTTTTGTCTGCAATCTGTGCTGTTGGTTTTGGAATAAATCTGCAATTATCCTGGAGCAGCAGCCTCAGTGAAGGTTTAATTTATACCCTGCTCTTCTCTGCTTTTTTGTATTTTTTTTACACAGCTGTAGACTGGAAAGTCAGTCAATTAATAGATTTAATTGCATTTTTTAGGGTCTTCCTATATTCTTCTCTCACACTACTTGGTGAATATAATAACTGCCTTGATTTTGCACCAAATGTTTATCATACATGTACGCTCCTAGCCTCCTGCAGATGTTTCGGAATTGCATTTGGCTGTAATCGGATACACACTTGATTTTATACAATCATTTGGACCAGTTAGACATTGTGGTGTGATTACACAGTTATGAGGATCCTCTGTATGCACTGGTTTTTATTGATGCAGTACTGGTTACAAGGTAAAACTTGTAAAGAAGTGGTACAGAAGTACTTGGTGTCGTTTAGGAAGGAGTTATTGAGGATCAAACCCAGGTCTCCAGATTCAGAGACCCAACTAGTTACAGTAACGAGTAAGGGCATGCATCGTTTGTGATTCACAATTAATACGTTTTTAACATGTTTCTGTTTTATTTAATACTTGCCATCTTAAAATGTGTTAAAGGGAATTACCTGGAAAACCAGAGTATCTGCACAGCCTTAGTAACAACTTATTTTTGAGTACTGTAACTTGAATAAGGTATTCATTTTTTTAAATGTGATATGTACAAGTAATCAGATTACTTTGTAGGGACACAAGTAACTGAGATTACATTTTGTTACATAGATTACTTTTGGAAATCATGCAGCATCTGCAGTTGACAGAAGCTCCTGTGTGCTAATAATTCCATATTTTTTTCCTTATAATATTTATTACAGATTATAGCAAGCTAAAGTACTGGTCAGTAAAACCCATTGTAAAACTTAAGTGCAAAACGTTTTATGCTGTTTGCATTATCTATTATGAGTGTTTTATTATTGTACCATAAAGCAATAATTAATCAGCAATATATTACTTCTATAAGAAAGTAACAATGTAACAAATTACTTTTTGAAGCCAGTAATCAGTTGTCTATTTTTTTTTATTCCTGCTGGCTGAACAGTGGAGCATTCTACAATAAAATGTGTTCATACTGATATACGGCAGCATTATCACTGTGGTACCATTCTAGCAATGGCAGCCTCATACAATTGTAGCTGCCTTGGAGCTACCAGTGGCCCTTATGTACTGAGTGATTATATTGCCACAGTAGATCCTCTATTAGAAATGGAGTGTGCCCCTGTACACCACTGGTCAGTACAGAGGAACTGGAAAGACATTGCGTGGGGTCTTTCAGACAGAAGCATGCAGGTTCATTGTATTTCTGTCTCTCTGAGGGTCAGCCCCTTTGATACATTAGTCAGCGCATGAGATGGAATTGGTACACAGGAGCATGTGGTTTAAAGCCAAACGGTTGCCTTAAAGCTACAGTGCCAGACAATCAGGTTTAGTTTTTACTAAAAACTGAATTTCTGAGTAACTGATTACTCCGTTCTTCCACCGTTAACGCCTCAGTGTCTGGAAACAGACCCGATTGGCACTGACATGCCACTGCATGTCAACAATATTTACTTTCGACCTGTTTCAATATTTTGTAACTCCACCGACAATACTGTGCATGTTACTTTGTGTTCATTCTTGATGCCTCTGAACAGAATGTGATATTTTGCTCTACACTGTAAGGAGCTGTAGAGGGGTTAATCCTTGGATCCACACCAGTTTCCACTGTCCCATCCTTTCCCCTGAGGAGATCTGTTTTAAAAGCTGTACAAAAGGGATGGGGGTGTACTACTCTGTTCTCTAGAGTTATTATACAACGAATGTTCCTAAATATTTAAATGCTTACTTGAAAAACAGTACATGCTCAATTGTAGAGCAATCTTTAGCAGAAGTATTTCCGGTCTTTGATGCAGCTAGTGTCTTTTGTTGACGACATTTTAAAGAAATGGTGCAGCTCTATGCTGTGTGTGTTCAATCATTTACCGGAAGCAAACTAAACCGGCTGCCAGGTTCCTGAATGCAGTGTAACAGGGAGTGTGTCGATAAGGCAAACGTTTGCTGTATTTATTTTTAAGTGATACAAAAATATGTATGTTTCCACTATTCTTTCAGCAATGTCATTTTCACAGGGAGCTGCACATTACACGGCGATGGGTACATTTCACAGTAAAGTAATCCCTCTCTTGTAAAAGGGTTCTGTAAACACTACATGATGTTCTGTAGCCCTTTAAATAAGAGCACATGGTTCCAGTGTTCCTCTCTCATAATGTGAACAAGCAACAGCCTGTGATTAGTGTACATTAATAGCTAGTTTCACAAACCCAGATTGGCACTAATGTAATACTACCCTGCCTAAAATAACATGAGGTAATCCAGTCTAATACAGAACCCAACAGAAGCAGTTCTTTCCTAAATGTATGATGTCATACGCAAGCATTTTAGATACTATGTAAGAGAAAACACTAAGAAATAAATATCGAATTTTACAGACAGGATATGAGAAGCCCATATCTACTCCAGAGACTGGTGCCATTGTATCTTGAGTTCCAGAAACGTCTCCAGAAACAATTAAACAATATATATTGTGAGATAGAGGGTTGTGAGAGACAGCAGGGAGGGGGTTGAAACCTCCCTGCGAGAGAAATGCACCTTTTTGTTTGATTGTTCTGCTTTTTCAGTTAATCAGTTTTGTTAATTGTCTTTTTGTTTGTTGAATTGTTTAATTGTTTTATTATTAATTATCATCCGCACCTGGGCGTTATTGGAAATTAGGCCCAGGTGCGGGGTTTAAAAGGAGAGCAGGCAGTCTGCTCGGGGCTGCTAAGGAGAAGGAGGCAGAAAGGAGTGCTCTGCTTCCTGGCAGTCCCGAGAGAAAAAAGGTATAGTGCAAACCTGTGGGGTTAAGTTTTGGGACAGGGAAACGGCTTAGCCGTCCTGTGGTAGTTAGGTTCCTGTGTGTGTAGTTAGTGCTCAGAAAGAGCTAGGTGTTTATTTTGTGTTTTTGTTTTATTGTGTGTTATTAAAAAAATTGCGTGTCAGCGCTGAAAATCCAATTTCTGTCTGCTGGGTCAAGTTTTTAAAGGGGCAACGAACCCGAGTGGGTGAGTCCTTTTACAATATATATATATATATATATATATATTCAGTATGTGGCAAATGTAGGGGTGTGGCTGTGTTTGCACGCAACAGGCAGGTATTTAAACAAAGCTCCCAAGGGTTACACAGTGCCTTGTTCTGACTGACAGCCTCTACCTGCATGTGGAACAAACATTTTGGTCTTGTTTGAATATTACTTGTTTAAGACATTAATTCATTTAACAAATATAATCCCACCTGTGGCTGTGTGAACACAGCTACACACTTACATTTCTCTGGGAGGGACAAAATTTACCTTTTCCCTGCCAGCCCCCTAATATATATATATATATATATATAAGCTCAAATGCATTCTAAACATGTATATTCCATGTTTTTGTTTTTTTCATTCTGCCAGTGTGAGTCAGCACACATTGTATAATGGAAGTATTTGGAACGGTGCCAATGCAAACAATAGAAGCCTGGCAAGCAGGAGAATGTTTCTAAATGAGAACTTGTCCAAGGACAGTGTGAACCAGGAGCTGCTTCAATTAGCAGAGAAGCAGAGACTCTGACAGACAGTGGAGTGTGTGGATGTATAACCTTTCTTCTGTGATTGTTACAGCTCAAGTATGAGGCCAGTGTCCTGACAAAGGCAGCAGTGCCATTCTAAATCTGAAGGTACTGGAACACCACTAAAATATAGATGTTCTTAAACAAGAATTATTATACAAATTCACATTTTATTTGTATACTGGACTTCTAGTAACACATAAGTAATGCATTGATCTACTTTCTACAAGTAGGCCTATTTCCTCAAAGTGTCTTTCTCCATCTTGTCAGAATGCTTTACCTCATTTGTGTGTGTGTCAGTGGCTTGGTTTGTGTTTGTGTCCACAGTCATAGTCAATGCACTGTTTTTTGCTTTGTCAACATTTTCTGCCTTCTTAAAGAAGTAGTTTGTAGTGTTTCTGTGTGCTGATTCTGAACTGGACTGTATGCCGATTCTCTGTACTTGACTGTGTGCTGATCCTGTGATGTCGACTGTGTGCTGATCCTGTGATGTCGACTGTGTGCTGATCCTGTGATGTCGACTGTGTGCTGATTCTGTGATGTAGATTGATGTCCACTAGGAGCTGAGCTGAGTGCACCACACTCATTTTGACCTGAGCCGGATTTGAGCCCAGACTTCCAGAGGTAAAAGGAGCTACAGCAACCACTTTCCTAATTAAAATAGTGGACATGTATAATGGTCAATAAAGATGCATTGACGTGTGTTCTTTACAAAATACAGCTGCTAACATGCATGTCCATATTATCATACATAATAACATAATGCATTAATGGAGAAAAGTTATTATTAAAAAGGAATCATATATTTTTTTATTAGATTCTGCCATTTCATATCCAAAAACCAATTCAAATGGAAGAGCATTAGTTTAGCAACATGCAGGGAAAGTATGTGTTTCTGGATAGCTAGCTATGGTTGGCAAGGAGAACTTAAGGACAGCTACTGAACTCAGGAAAAAAAGCACTTTGACATAAAACACTGTTTGAGTAATTGAAATAAGAACATGATTGACACATCATGAAAGGTAGTGTGAAAGTAAAAAATTTAGCAAGCGGGCATTGTTGAATCACCATTTAGTTTACATTAGGCACCTCAGATAATTTCAGCGGCAGGCACAAAAGGCTACTCCCTCTTTGAAGCGTTCTGGTTCACCTGCCGCAGCAGCTGGTATGCATGCCATATGGAGCTCACGGAAGCCAAAAAATATAAGGAATAATATCTGTTTACATTTTACAAGGACCACTATAAAAAGATAACTTTCAGGGTGTGAATATCCGTTTTCTTCGTTCTTAAAACTAATACCTGCTTTTAATGTTGGATAACATATGTATTAATAGACCTGTATTATAACATGGGGACCGGGTGGATGAGCTTTTGACTTAATTAAACCATTTTTAAAATGCATGAGACACAATTCAACTCCATTACACCATTTCCAGCGCTGTTCCATCGCTTTGCCTGAATCGCGATTAAAATAGACTTCAGTAAATAAGTAATAAAAACCCCACTTCACGTGTGTCACCTATATAAAGTGATACTTGAGAATTCAAGCAGCAGCTGTCCCAGTACAATATTTATCTTCTGTGCAAAAACTGGCGTAGACAAAAGGAGGGCCCTAATTTAATTTTCAATTACAATACGTCCAATAGGCTGAAAGACTGGAATAAAAGCAATAGGAGCTATCCCAGAATGCTTTGTTAGGCAGCGGACCAGAGAGAACGGGTATAGTATCTTCTTTATAGAAACGTAGGGATTACAGTATAAACCGTGCAGCTACAGTCAGAGCACACTGGAGTAACGGCTTACTAACAGGTGAGGCAATTTATTAATACAGATGCGTATGTTGAGGGGTGGAAAAAAGAAGCCCATAATAAAATGTATAAATTAATGAACCACATTGTTGCTTGGGGTTTCTGAACCAGCATATTGCATTCATACATAATATGTTGTTTTTTTAATGCAGCAACCAATTACTATACAAACATAGATATGATTTGTTTATTAAACGTTGCTAATTTGTCTGTAAAAGATAAAGGAACAGCTCATGATTTTTTTGTGAAAGGTATTTCAAAGCGTTGAAATAACTGCAGAGAGACGTGATAGGAACTCTTAAGAAAAAATGACTGGTTAAATCGTCTACTAGAGACGTTGGAATATATATATATATATATATATATATATATATATATATATATATATATAATTAGTGTTTGCAAATACATTTCCACGTTTTTGTTACATTTCTTTAATAAAATTGTGGTGAAATTGAATTTTGTAGCGTCAAAGTCCGAATTTTTACAGAAAAGAGGATTTCTAATTTGCAAAAGTAGTGGAATGCCTGTGCAGTAAGAAGTTAATATACAAAAGATGGACGGACAAGTTTTGTACGGTGTTTTGCACCTGTTGAAAATTGATGTAACTTTGTTTCGAATATCTTTCCTCCCACTCGGACTGTCTCGGTCCCTGGGCAGGATATAGCCTTAAAGTAATCGCTGTATTTATTAATCACATGCATTATATATATTTAGAATGATTGAGTCAAATATAACACGCATATAAAATAAATGATCCTTATTATGGATGTGTGTAATATTTATTTTACGTTGCACGTAAAACAAGGGCTAAAGAATGTATGAGATGTCAATGCAATGTAAATTGTTTTGTCAACATTGGAATGTGTTTGTAGTGTATAGATCTCGCTATAGGCGTTACCAAGTTAACATTACATAGCTACTGTTTTTCAACACTAATTTTACAAACATTCTCGAATTCTCTAGCGTGCAACATGCAAACAATATAATTATGCATAATATCAAAAAGTTCACGCCAGCAGTTTTCCTAAGTTTTGAGTTTAATAAGACACCTGAGCTTGTTGCCTAGACACACTGGGGCTAATCAAAGTAGTAAAACCTGGAATGGGTGAAACTGCTATGCAATAAGAGTCTTATTTCCATCGCTGGGCATATGACAAAACATGATGTTGCATCAATGTGTTTCAAATCAAGTGACCCTAGCATGTCTGCATGTATGTAGGTTTCGCATTAACTTTTGTTTGCCTAATTTAAAATCAATTTCCGCAATACTCAAAAGGCATCTATTGATGTTTGCTTTTTGTCCAGTGAATTAGGAGGTTCCTGTGTCTAGTCTCCTGAGAGTGACAGAGCTCCAAGTGCTGTTCCTCCGAGGCACTGGATTTTAAAAGATGTTCACTGCATTCCAGAAAAGAACCATAAAGACCAGCTTTCACACAGCCTTCTATTATAGCTGGGAAGGAATACAGTATTCAGCCATGCCTGCAGTGGTGTCTTTGTTAGCTGTGCAATATTGAGCATTCTGTGGCCATGAAGTTCTAGAATATTGATACAGCCTGGTTAAAATGAAGGCGTTAGCATCTGTCAAGTGTTTTTAATGTACAGTTAAAGGCTTATGTGTTGCCAACAGTTTATTGCAGGTTTCCTGCACTGTGTCAGAGACTGGGGGGGGGGGGATCGTTCAAACCGGGGCATTGACTCGGCAGAATCCAGTAAATACTATAGAGAAGGAGATGTGATACCTTTTATTGGACTAACTAAACAATAATTACATCTATCAACAATAAAATACTATCAATGCCAAAAATTTTCAACAGAACATGTGTTGAAGCATGGTTGTTTGCACAGTGGTAAGGTCTTATCCCATTATACTGTACCATAGAATTGAAGGCTGCATAACAATACCACAGCAGTTTAAACCAATGTGCTTTGTGACCCAGTAACAGTGCTTATTCAGGAAATCCATGCACAGGGTTTGCTTTTCTTTACATACATAGGGCAAGATTCCCAAAGCTCCAAATTGTCATTAGCACAATCTTTTCAGATCTGAGAATTGCACCCAATAAAGTTTGCACCCAATGGATTTCTACCAATCCAGAAATGTAATTTAGAGGCGTGTTAGTCTGAAGTTGTTTTCTATTCATTCTAGAACTGTAATTCAGGCTTTGTTCCTTTCAGACAAAAACTGCCAACATGATGATTTGGAGTAAATAGCTTTGAAAATGAAGCCTATAGTCCATTTATGCAATGCTAGGGAGTTCTGTCTTATTTGTATGCAGTTCAGGCATTCCAGTACCTCGCTAGATCGTACTGTAGCCATTGTTCATTTGACTCGACATGTTGAATAAGCTTTCACTGCTTGTTAAGCCTGCTCTTGGTCCTGTACCTTGTACAGACTGCTGGTTAGTGTGCAGAGAACTCGATTTGCTTGTGTGCTGAAAGAGGCAGCTATACAAATCCATACAAATTTTGGATCTGGACTCAGGTTAATGTTCTCTTATGATGCACACCACTGGTTTTCCTGACCTGTTCTGCAGTAGTATTAGTTTACATCCATCTGCCCCATGTCCCTAATGTCCCACCATTTCCAGGCATTTTGCTTAATATTTCCATCAAAAACTGTTCTGGAAAAGGTTGCAAAAAATTGCATTTAGATGGTAATGCTGTATAGGTTAGCTTATCTTAAGAAATTAAATTGTGGGTTATCAAGTTGTGGGGTCCCTAGTGGCACAGCTAGTGGAGACCCTGCTGTGGGGAGTGTGAAGTCAATCAGACAATATACAGGTTCAAATCCAAGTTCTAGAAGTAGTGTGACAACCTTTGACCTCCATGGGCTGGGAAGGACTTATCAGCTGGGCTTGGTTCATCTCGGTGTGCCACAAAACCGGTTGGCAGCTGGTCAAGCAGAACTCTCTCCTGCCAGCATTCACCGCTTAGGGTCACTCAGTGAATGAAACTCAGTTGGCTTTATAGTGCGGTGTTCGGAGGACACCCTTGTGCTTCTGGAAAGGCTTGCTTTCTGACAGTTCTGAGACGCAGTTTGTCTGCAGATCAATAAGGGTGTGGATGGCATCAGGGTAGCTTTTTTTAATGAGCTGCTCCGAGACCCCTGGGGGGCCCAGGCTGAATTAAGAAGCTTCAAGCAGGGTCCAGACCCCAGTCATCTGCTATTTGTACATAAAATAAGATGGAAATACGGCTTAACGTAGTGGTTTTATTCATTCCTGGTTTTACTTTGAGTTTAATAAGACACACTTGAGCTTGTTCCCTATACACTGGGGCTAATCAAGCTCGTAGTAAAACCTGGAGTGGATCAAACTGCTGTGTAACGGTACTTCCATTTAAACAATGTCAAACTGGCAACTAGTGAGAAACAATGTAAATGTCCCTCGCTGTAAACCAGTTATTTTTTGCTAGTGTTACAATGACACAATTAGCTGTTGAAATTCATAAGGTTGTGCCCCAATGAGGGGGAGAGTGAGCATTATTGTGGATTGTACAGAGGATATCTTAGATACAGCACTGTTTTTAAAAAAACATTTATTTGTTTATTGGAAAAATGTAAAATATGCTTTATTTTGAGTATGCTGGGAGATTAGTTAACTTAAATGTGGTGTGTGAATGACACCGGAGAATAGTTTTGACAGAGTGCAATCACACTAAATCTAGTAAATATAACGTTGAATAAAATATCACATTATTTATAAGGAAATGGAGGGCTGGAGTACAAACGAGTCTAAATTGCCATTACGCAGCAATAAAATAAACTAGCTGATTGTGGGGAATTATACAAATACTGTATTTTATAATCGAGAACTTTTGATGGAACGAAAATATAGAAAGGTATAACACATTTAACCAACACCCACTGTCCCAATAATAGTAAATATGGCCATTAGTCTCTTAATGCAGTGTTTTGTAAAGAAAGTTGGGAGCTTACCTTTTGTTTTAATATTTGATGAGCAAGCTCAGCTCATCTCATTTACTTTGTTACAATAATCTTTTTACCCTCTGACTGTAGTACTGTGGTCATGTGTTTGTGAGCACACGGCATGCAGGGTAAGAAATGGCAGCATGCTTTGTTATCTTGTTTATGTAAATACACCTCAAACAGAGCAGAGCACGATGATTCAAGTGGAAAGCGTGGGTGCAACCCTTGTCCAGCCCTGTTTTAAGCACCTGCAGTGAACTGCCTTCCTCATGCCATGCAAGCCTACAACACAACTTAGAGCCACTCACTATCACAAATGAGGAAGAGGAATGCAAAGCGACCTCTGTACTGAATGTAATATGTATTCCTGTTTTTATATTTTCACCCTCT
This sequence comes from Acipenser ruthenus, assembly GCF_902713425.1. Taxonomy (NCBI): domain Eukaryota; kingdom Metazoa; phylum Chordata; class Actinopteri; order Acipenseriformes; family Acipenseridae; genus Acipenser; species Acipenser ruthenus. The sequence goes on along the minus strand of NC_081195.1, from coordinate 36,235,299 downwards.
AGGTGCTTTTGAGTTTAGTAAGAGGGTCATTGTGTGTCAGTATTCTGAATACAGTTTGGGTCCACCTCCAAACTGTCTCTAAACTTCCAATTATTTTCGCATTCATCTCGGCTGTCTTGGACTCCTGTGTACCTCCACATCCTTGCTCTTTAATGTCTAGCTGCAGTTTATCCCGATGGGGTATGTGATAGGTTGATCAAATCAGTAAGTTAGCTTGGGAGCTCCAGTATCACCACATTCCTCTCATTTTGGACATCATTTTGAGTGTCTGGACATCCATCTGTGTTCCGAGACTGTTCTGGCTCCAGCTGCTGCTACTTTTTAAATTATTACTTTTATTGGGTTTTGTAACAATAACATGTCATTTTGCAGTTTAAACCCAAACACGTTTTTAGATCAATCAGCTACTAGGAAGTAAACAACCTCAGATGGGCCAAATGGCCTACTCTCGGTCGTAAACTTCCTTATGTTCTTAAGAGTACACTCCATGGGGGGCTCCTGAGTGACGCATCCAGTAAAGGCACTCCGCCCAGAGTGCAGGATGCGCCCTACAGCTTGGAGATCGCCAGTTCAAATCCAGGTTATGCCACTGCCAACTGTGGTCGGGATTTCCCAGGGGGTGGTGCACATTTTGCCAAGCGCTGCCTGGGCGTCTGCAGGCCTACCTGTGTGCAATTCAGACGCGAGTGCTCGTCCTCATCTCTCCCGAGTCAGTGCGGGGGTTGCAGTGGTGAGCTGGGTTGAATAATTGGGCATTCCAAATTGGGAGAAAAATCTAGGGGGAAAATAATTGCCTATTCCAAATTATTAGTTTGTTTAGTTCATGTATAAGATAAGATGTAAAACCAAGGTCCTATTGTAAGTGACTCTGCAGCAGCAGTTGTTGATACAAAGCTCACCCCCTAGTCTCTGTAAGTCGCTTTGGATAAAACCATCTGCTAAAATGACCAATTCAGATATACAGGCACCGCCCTGTTAAACTCATCTATTGTTGTGAGAAGTGCTTCTTTTACTCTAGAAGACATTGTTAAAGGTCCTGAATGTTGCAAAGCAACACCCATTTTGCCACAGTATACACTATACATATGCTGAAACATGCGTGCATCTTACATATAACTCGACCTGATATAAGAAATCTGATGGAGCTTCCTACAGTATCATCCAGCATTCCTGCTACTTCTAAATGACTATAGAGCCAACCACCTATCTGCGATGATCCCAGGAATACCCCTACATGTACTGGAGCTGGATGGGCAAGTCCATGGGGATTCCCCAAGTGCTATCAAATGCAATGTACAGCTATGGCCAAACATTTTGCATCACCTAGAATTTTAGGATTGAGACTTGTACTTAAAGAAGAAAGAAAAAACTATTAACACAATTTACACATTTTATTTAACATGTAATCAAAGACAATATAAAATGATATCGCAAAAGTCTACCGGAAGCCATAATAGTACAGTCATGTTAGATTTCGAAATCTTACATTTTCAGTTGGTGTCAGTTTTTCAAAGCAGTATGTAATTCAATATGCTAATGTAACATTCAGCAGGATTCATTTGGCTTTGAGGCAAAATGAGTTAATTCTGTAGGGAGATGCAAACCTTTTGGTCATAACTATATTATGCACTGCTGGCACAGACACAGACTCTTGTAGAAGTTGTGTGTCAGAGTTTAATTGAGAGTTCCTGAGTGTTTGCGCTCCGCTGGTTTAAATGCTGTGCCCTCGCTGTGGGCATTCCCACTGGGAAATGGAGCAGCAGATCCATGAAAAGCTTTCAGTCCTTTATATTCAGCCTGAGTGGTGGAACAAGAACACCAATACCAGCCTAACGCGAGCCTAACCGGACGTTGCTAGATAAATATACATGGCTTGAAACCTCTACTAACCCTGCATCCCATTCTGGGTTTCAAACTTAATTTAAGTATATTATTGAAATATTTAAGAGCCAGGGGCTGGTTGCATAAAACACCTTAAGTATTACGGTGCACCAGGAATTGAGCGGTTGTTCAAACGGTTTATTCTTATTTGAGAATGACTCAAGTATGATGAGGAAACTGACAATTTGAAGGACCAAATCTGAAAGTAAATGTTAAGCCCTGTTTTGTGCACCTCATTGCAAAAAAAATGTTGTCATAATTGTATTTGTGCCTTTAAAAGGGTTAATAATAATACCCTTTAAGTAATAATGGGAGGCTGTGTGGTCCAGTGGTTAAAGAAAAGGGCTTGTAACCAGAAGATCCCTGGTTCAAATCCCACCACAGCCACTGACTCATTGTGTGACCTTGAGCAAGTTCACACACCCTAGTCTCTAAGTCGCCTTGGATAAAGGCGTTTGCTAAATAAACAAATAATAATAATAATTCCTAATTCAATAATACCTAGTTTCATACCCTATTTATACACTGCTGTACTGAATGAATTTTGTAGCTGGTAGGCGCCACAAAGCCAAGTTGTGTGTGCTGGTGTTTTTTTTTTTTCTTTTTTTTTTTTTTAATTCACATTTGCTCTTCTTGCTCCAGTTGTTGGTCCACTTCGTATCCATGATCGGCACATTTCTCTACACTGTACGGTTTCAAGAGACCTTGTGGCTTCAGGTTTCAGCACTCTGGACAGAGCTCTTCGGGGAGTTCACCCATCCTCCCACTCTCTGGGTTTGCACAGGGAGATGTCTGATATTTCTGCTTAAGAGAAGTCTGAATTGTAAAGACTGACATCAATTTCTTTAATGATTGTTGCAAAGGGGCTCGCACTATAGGGATATTATGCCTTTTCTCACAGATTTTATATATATATTTAATTGTTTTTATAATTAAGGAGCTGTGTGAGGCATGTAGTGGACTGTTTTAAATACACAGAGTAGTTTTGCAAGGAGAACTTTAAATAAACTTATTTAAACAAAAAAAGGAAACTAATTATTCAGAAACAATTCTGTCTAGACATTGTGTTTTTTTTTTCCTTTTCACTTGCCCTTCAACATTTCATTGACCCTCATCCCTAAGCAAGGCTGGTCTGTGTAACAATTAGTACTGGGATGAACAGAGGATTTTCATGTTCGGATATTTGCTCATAATTGTAAATATTTGATCGTTTTCAAAAACTAATAAAAGCTATTATTGCTTTGAATGCAGGGGCAGTGGGTGTGGCCGTGGCCCTATGGGTGTGCCTTTTATTTTACAGCAAGACCTTACAATATGTAACACGTTAAAACAGAAAAATATCCCAGGAGTAAAGAATAAGCTGTGTAGGACTTACCGTAAAAACTAGTGTATAAGTCGCCCCTCACTTTTTGACGCAACAATTTTAGGAAAAAGCCTGTAGGTGTACAAGTCGCTCCCCCCCTTTTAGGATCCCCTAAAAATACCTAGAAAACACTTATACAAAGGTTTTTACAGTACTTTACCCCAGTGAATTAACTACAAAATAAAGGATGCCAAGTAGCAGTTCAATTTAAACGTTTTTTTTTATTCCCAAAATAAACCGTACATAACGTTGACACCACGTTATTTATTTATTTATTTTTATTTCTTGCCATTGCCGTTTCTTCACAGTAAACAGTGGCCATCGACACGTTTTCATAAAGTAATAACATGAGGTTTACTTGTGCCTTTTTGTAGCTGAACAAGCAAACTGAAATTTAACTTTCAACACACCAAATAAAGCAAATGTGGAAAAGTCACAACAAAAAAATATATACAATCTATATAAAAATCACTACACAGCATTTCCAGCAAGCTGGGCACTGTTTAAGCGAGGCATTTCAGAATGATGTGCTTGCCTTTGTTCTGTCCCATGATTCATGAGATTCTGACTCACTCTAAAGCAGCACAACACATTTTTGTCCCAGATGGCTTTCCATAGAGATCACTACGCGTGCGTGCGCATAATCTGGTTTGTTTACTTTTTTACTGTCTAGAGGCTCAAGAGCTGCTGTGTTGATCCTGTGTTTTATTTTATATATATATATATATATATATAAATATATATATATATATATATATATATATATATATATATATATATATTGTAACACAGCAGGGAGGGGGTTAAAGCCTCCCTGAGTGGAAAACATGTGCAGAATGCACATTTGTTTAGTTTAATTGTTTTGCTTTATTGTTTAATTGATTTGTTAATGGTTTTATTATTAATTATCCCCTGCACCTGTTGGCTATTGTTAAATTAAAACCAGGTGCAGGGTATTTAAGAGAGGCAGCTAGTCTGCTCAAGGCTGCTGAGGAGAAGGAGGCAGAAAGGTGTGCTCTGCTTCCTGGCAGTCATGAGCTAAAAAGTAAGTGCTGTATAAAACCAGTGTGTTTTGTAAGGACGGGGAAACAGCGTAGCTGTCCCGTGTTAGCCAGGGTGTTCCTGTGTGTTAGTTAGTGCTCGTACAGAGCTAGGTGTTTATTTTGTGTGGTTGTTTGATTTTTGTGTTTATTAAAAATAGCGCACCAGCGCTTAAAATCCATTTCTGTGTGCTGGGTCTATTTTTAAAGGGGCAACGAACCCGAGTGGGTGGAGATCTTTTACAATATATATATATATTGTAAAATAGCGGGTTATGAGAAACAGCAGGGAGGGGGTTAAAACCTCCCTGCGAGAGAATGTTCCTTTGTTTGTTTGTGTTGCTTTATTGTTTTGTTAATTGTTTAATTGTTTTATTGTTAATTGTCTTCCGCACCTGGGCGTTATTAGAAATTAAGCCCAGGTGCGGGAGTTTAAAAGGAGAGCAAGCGGTCTGCTCGGGGCTGCTGAGTGGAAGGAGGCAGTAGGTGCGCTGTCTCCGAGTAGCCAAATAAGGGGAAAAAGTAAGTGCTGTGTGAAACCAGTGTGTTTGTGAAGACGGGTAAACAGCTTAGCTGTCCCGCGTTAGTCAGGGTGTTTCCTGAAAGTCGAGTTAGTGCTCCAGAAGAGCTAGGTGTTATTTTGATTTTGTGTATTTTGTTTGTTTCCTGTTTATTAAAAAATTGCGCAAACGCGCTTAAAAAAAAATCCATTTCTGTGTGCCGGGTCGATTCTTAAAGGGGCAACGAACCCAAGTGGGTGAGTTCGTTTACAATATATATATATATATATATATATATATATTATATATTCATCTCACATCACACAGAGCTCTTTTTCATTTGCCATTTTTTAACTCGCGCAAATTCTGGTGAGGTGGTAAATAAGTGCAAGGTATTTGTCATTTCTCGCAAATACGAACATTTGATTTTTGTATCTGAATACATGTCAATATTTGTTTGGATATTTGTCCCAGCACTAGTAACAATACACCTCAATATCTCAGGCTGTGCACAGAGCTAGGTTGGGCTGCATAAAGCGATTCCACCGAAATCAGACCCTGACAATTGGGGAGAGGTGTTGGTGTTGATTGGGCGATTTACCATTCAGAATGAAACAAGTGAAGAAACAGCTGCTGGGGCTTGTGATGAGTGCTGCTTGTCTTACTCTGTGGAGAACAGCAACCCACACAAACCCAAGCAGCTGTTTCTTCACTTGTTTCACTCTGAATGGTAAGTAACCCAGTCAACACCGATGCCCCTCACCTGTGGAGAGCTCAATCTCATTAATCAGTTTGTCTAGCACTAGAGTGGTGGGAGAGAACCCTCAAAATCAAATAAAGGAAATCTGCGTTTTCATTGACAGACAAATATACCATGTCCGTTCAGTATTTAATAGTCAGATCATAAAGGTTGGCCAACCTTTTTTAGGCTAAAGAACCACAGCGATGAGCAAAGAGCTGTAAAAAAAAAAAACATTTTCTTGGCTCTTAAACATGTTGCTAGTTTTAACACGTCATTTGTTTTAGCATTTTAACAACCACACCTCTTGCGTCTAAATCAAACGAGATGCTGTTGAACTCAGAGCCATATATACAGGGACTGAAATCGGTGGTCTGCAGGTAGAACGCAGACTTAACACAGATGGAGCAAGAACGATCAGTTTTCGAAACTTGAATCCCCATCAGTAACAAGGTGACTTCTTGTTATTGTGATTTCAATAGGTTTACTTGGTGTTTACTTTAATTGTGTTAATTACAAAAGTTCAGTAAATGTATCGAATTACATAAATACAGCTTGTGTGCTGATTTTTTTTCAAAGAAATGTATTTGGTACTTAATGGGTTAAATATTATTATTATTATTATTATTATTATTATTCTATCCTACAAAATGAAACCATTAATTGATACATGTAGTGATCCCTACTAGTCTTGTATTTTGTATACAAATGTGTGGAATAAATGTGATTCCTTAACATTTCAGTACAATGTTGCTGTGAGACACTTTGTTAATGGGTCCTGGTAGTTCCAGATGGTTTGGGTGTCTCAGACAGCGTTGGTGCCACTTGGGCACAGTTACTGACATGGCTCCTGAACGTTCTGTCTCAATCACATATTCACATAATATAGCTGCAATATTGCAGAGGCTGGTGTTGATCATTGCTCATCACTATTATGAAAAACAATGAACGCAGTTAAACTCCAATCCTGTTATATTTACGCTATTACACTTTGTATTTGTTGTCTGGTTCAGGTGTGTAGAGCTGTGGATTTCAGGATCAGAAACTGTCCCGTCACTGTTTCTTTTGGTGTTTCCTGAGATGATGACGATGTAATTGTAGTTAACAGAATTAGAAGATCTCTTAGTCTATAGCCTGTGCAGATTTATGTGGTCATGTGATGTCATCTAGACCAGGGCTGGCCAAAGTTGGCCCTTTTCACTCCTGGTCTTTGTTCCATACCTGTTCTAAATTCTAGAACTTAACCAATTAAACCTCCATCCAGACCCTGAAGTAGTTCATGATCTCATTTTACCTGTTAAACCTGGAGTGGAAGGGCACTCCAAGACCGTGATTGGACACCCCTGCCCTAGACCTTTTATAAGCCGTGCAAGAGTTGTGTGCAGCTATTCATCAACAATGCCTGGAAACCATCTCTGTGACCTCACAAGGGGCATGCCAGCGAGTGCCAGTGCACCCGGCTCGCCCCTCAACACAGTGACTGCATTGACCAACGTGTCCATCAGGACAGGCTCCCAGATTTGGGGATTCTTGCAGACGTGTACAACATACAAGCAATAGACAATGGCATAGAGAACCAACTCACAGAAACCTTCCACGCATTGCAGACTATTAAGAACACTCGCTGATACAGTGAACCAGATTAGTTGACTTGTACTTGCACACATAGCTTCATTCCTGTGTGTTTCTTTTTGTATATAACTTGCAGTGAAGAGATTTTGTACTAAAACTTGATGAATCACCCGGGCAGTATATAACCCTAATATCAAACCCATAACTTCAGAGCCACATTTTTCAATTGAAATGGAGAATATGGTTAAGGGCTGATGCATATGGCAATCCATACAAACTAAAAGCTTGCTTCTTTGGTGTCTGGGACTGTACAGTACATCCGCTTTCTGACGTCCCTCATGCTAAATTTTAATGTTCCCTTTTTTTTTTTTTACCTAAACAACCTTGCTGTAAACCCACTCAAGTGTGATTCTCCAAGTCATTCTGCCATTGGGTACATGCATATTTTGAAGTCTGCCTGCATGTTTTTTTTTGTTTTTTTAGTACATAGGGTAGATTTTCAGTTTGCCCTTGATACAATACTGCACATGGTGCATTGCCTGATCATGTTTTTCCATCACGGCATGTACTGTACTGCGTTTCTGATTGTCAGCCCGTAGCAGAAATGCATTGCTGTTCAAACAGATTTGGAATAGAAGTGTGCCTGGCAGTCGTTGCAATAATGTTTCATTCCTGCGGTGTTCCTGTGACAGGGAGGGGGTGTGTATGTTTGGGGGCAGTCATTTTTACATGTACTGTAATGCTACACAGACAGCGATCCCTCAAGCTCTTTGTGTGTACATTGGGGCACTCCCTAGCCTCCCTGTAGCTCATTAGACATTGTCAGTTTAGTTCATTACGTTATTTAATTGGCATAAGCTTTGGCGGTTCTCATGCTTGAGAGAGAGCATGATCTCAGTGGAGAGCACGGTCCGCTGGTGATTTGGTGGATGAAATGAAGTAACTGGAATAGGAAACCCAGCTGGCAGTCCTGCCTGATCATCCTAATCAACAGAAACTGGGAGGAGGGATAGAAAGTTTTAAATTCACAAACACAGCGATGCAAGTTCAACCTGCTGCAGTGTATAGAGAAGCCTCCTTTTTGAGCTCTGTGTTCTAGTTCTCCTAAAACCATTCGCTGCAGTCAAACCTGTTTCTAGCATATTGAACATACTGTGCAGTGATATTACACAGTCTAGGTGTGATGCGGGCCCCCATCCATCAAGGACCATTGGGTGTCCGTTGCAGTGGACAATGGTGTGTGTGTGTGTGTGTGTGTGTGTGTGTGTGTGTGTGTGTGTGTGTGGTTGTGTTTTTTTTTTTTTTTTGCTTGTTGGACAGAATCTGTGAAAATAGCACCTGAGGGTAGGTTTTTATAAGTGAAGTGGCTCATTAGAGTTAAGTGCATTTTAACCTCCCATGTTTGGTCACAGAATTAAATTGCAATTTCATTAATATTTAATTCCATAACAGTATACAAAAATAAATACAATCCTAGAAAAAAAAAAATCCTAAATATTCAATATGCTGGTACTGTAAGAGCATATTAAGGCGATCGGAGACCAGTTTTTTATTTGTGTGTTTTTGATGGAGGAGGGCTATGAAGCTGGGCTGAGGAAGTGGTCCTGCTGGTAATTGAGTCACAGAGTGAGCTCCCAGCTTGTAGGAGGATTTTATTAGGATCTGGGAGCAGGAAGAAAGCTGTCTCTGAGCAAAGGGCTGCCAAAAGATTAATGGGTTTTATTTCAGCCACAGAGTAATTGCTGCTGCTTTGGGTTTGAGAGGAGGGCTTTATTATAGGGTGCTGGCGTGTGGTGAGCTTGTTGAATTGGCTCACCTGTCAGAACTGAAGGCATTACAACACATGTCTCTTGTAAATGTTTGGTCATACTTGCAAACATGATGATCAAAGTGTCATGAGATGGCACTTGGTATTAGAAACAAAGAAAACGTCCTGGTGCATAAAAGAATCAGATGACAGCCACTGTTTAGAAGAATTGTGTAAAGTAAAGGTTAACAGCATGCTGAGAATTTTGGCTTTGTTGTAAAAATCTTGCATAGATAATATGAATTAGGCTGTTGGTTTGCTATAAGCAGACCCAGGTTTCTAGTGGTGGGTAGTAGGTAGGGAAGGGATTTCTTTTTTCTGCCCAGCACAGTATGTGTGTTCTGTTTGGGATTCGTGCCTAGGTACTGAACTGTGCAGAGAAGCTGTGCCTACAGGTTGCTTTTGATTGTAATAGAAGGCATGAAAGGTCAGACCTGGATCATTTACAATTGGAATTGTGCAATTTGTAATTACAATGTAACTAATTGGAGTAGAACCTTGGCACACCTGCGTAATTGTAACTGTACCGTATAATTGATCAATTAGTTCAATTACACTTGTCATTCGATCATTTGTCTTGTATTTTCAACCATTTTTGGTGACCACATTTGACTAAAGTTATATAGTATGTTTCTGTATGTACCTGTGGTTATTGCGTTGTTTTTTTTTTTTTTTAAATAGAATAAACTTGTTAGTGTAGTTATATTACTTTTTTAGTGTAATAGTAATTACTGCATCATTACTGTAATTGAAATTGAACAAAATGCTTGAATCATGGCTTGGCCTTATTGACCCAGGGCATGCTAATGTTGCAGTTCACTGTACTTTGCACATGCTAATAAGATGTGGTTTTGAAGAAGTACTTTGCATTTCCATGACTAAAGCAGGGAATTGAATCTCGCGCAAGTAGCTGACGGTACAGTTTATTTCACACTTTGACAAAGCTGAGAAGTCACGTCCTTGTACAGTCTGTGTCCTTTATTTCATGTAATAGATGGGTAAGTGATGCTGCTTCAGTTACTGTAATGGAAAACCTAACACTATGCTTTTCATATTAAGTGATTTCTTCCCAGTTTCTGTGCTGGAGAGTGCTACACTGGTGGAGACAAGCCCCTCACCTGAGCGAAGGCGTAAGGATGGGCGTCATTTACAACCATCAAGTGGTGACGACAGACACATCCAACTCCGGTTTGGGGGTGGTCTGGGCAGGCAGAGGAGTCTCCTGACCTTGGTCGGGCTGCTGGACGTCCCTGCACATACGCTAGAGCTGAGAGCAGTCCAGCTCACGTTGCAACATTTCTCCCTGTGCTCCGCAACAAACATGTCCTTGTCCACATGGACAACATGTCGGTGGTTGCGTACGTGAACCACCAGGGATGGCTTTGGTCCCTGGGGTTACACCGCATAGTCTTTCAGTTGCTGATCTGGGCACAGAGGCACCTCCTGTCCCTCCGGGCGGTGCACCTTCCGGGAGTGGTGAACTGGGAAGCGGACCTCCTCTCCAGGGAGGGTCCTCACCCGTCAGAATGGGTGGTGCAGCGCATTTGGGAATGCTTTGGGGAAGCCCTGGTCGACCTCTTTGCCATGGCAGAGACGACCCATTGACCCCTGTGGTTATCACTCTGCAGCTGCGGAGGTCCACTAGGCTTTTTACATGCTTTCCCGCCTATACCACTGTTCCCTGCTTTCCTCGAAGGTCAGGTGAGAGGAAGCGACAGTTCTCCTGGTGGCCCCCAGATGGCCCAGGATAACCTAGTTTTCAAACCTCTGCCAGCTGCTGCAGGACCAGCCGTGGAAGATCCTGCTGCGTATGGATCTCCTCAGTCAGGCAAAAGACACCCTCTGGCACCCAGAACCAGGCAGACTCCAACTGTAGGTCTGGCCACTGAACGGGACAGTCTGTCCGCCCTAGGACTATGACGTAGTAGTGAGTACACTACAGAATGCTAGGGCTTCTTCCACAAGAGCGTTGTACGCCAATTTAAATGGAAATATTTTAAAAACTGGTGCATGGCTGGAGGCCATGATCCCATGTATTGCCCTATAGCAGTTATATTACAGTTTCTGCAAGATCTGCTAGAGGTGGGTAAATCCCCCTCTGTTGAAAGTGTACCTAGCAGCCATATCTGCTTGCCATGTTCACATTGGTATCACCAGGCGCTCATACTGGCGACCCGTTTTCTAAAGGGTGCTCGATGGTTACATCCTCCTATAAAGGACGTCCTCCCCGAATGTAGTCTAGACGTGGTCCTGGAGGCTCTCACAAAGGCCCCGTTTTGAGCACATAGATCTGAAATATTTCTCTATGAAGAAGGCCTTTCTATTAGCTATCTCCTCCACTTAAGCGGGTCAGTGAGCTACAGGCACTGTCCATGCACCGTTCACTGTCCATGGGCCCTCTTCAGAGGTGCCTCGTTGACCGATTTTTTAAATTTTTTTATTTTTTTATATATGTACTGCGGCTAGCTGGGCTACCCCGCATACATTTACCAGGTTCTACCGACTTAATGTCTATGCCTTTAATAGGCACCAGGGTTCTTTTTGAGGTTGCACGCTCACACCACCAACACTAGATGGCGGTAGAGAGCTGTCCCTCAGATGCTGCCCGCTCATTCTCCCTCACGATGGCTCTGGTATATTTTTCCCAAAAGTATAATGGTGGTCATCTTTAAATTGAAAGAAGATGACCGCCAACCTTGTGAGGTCACATCACTCGCATTCACGGGTTCAATGTAAAAGACTGAAGTCTCCGTGCAGTGACTATTTATTACCTTGGTGAGGCAGGACCGAGGACGTCACTCCACGGAGGGGCCTATCTGCAGCTTTGATATAAAATTCTCAGCAAATACCTGACAAGCAGGCATATCCCAAAAGTATCATTGGTGGTCATCTTCTCTTTCTTCTCTTGGTATGTACGACAAAATGTTTGCTTTGCTAAGTGTCGCAACAAAAATGCAAATTGAGGTATGTTTGTGCTGCAACTGGCCTATCTCTTAGTACACCTACCCCTCAATGCAGAAGTTAATTGCCATTGATTGATACTCAGTTATTGAAATGGATTTATTTAATACCTGCCGACAAATACTTCAGCACACCCCTACTTTTAACCCGTTCCGTGGTATGAAGAGCCGCCATATACCGAGGGAGCACTATGCACAGTAGCTGGAAACTGGAAATTGAGTTTCTTTCAGGATATCTCATACTAAGATCTACTGAGACATTGTTTTGTCATTGTGAGAGCAGCAGGGTTATTTTTCCCCCTTTCCAATATTGCTTTCACTGTGTTCACCTCCAACGCCTCTGCACGGCTTCGAATTCGGATTTCATCATAGAAAAGAACTCTGGCAGCAGGAGTTAACAAACATCTTCTAGTTTCCTTCTAATTGAATTCTGAATTCCTTGTTTAACTCCTCGAAGGGGACGAGAAGGGCACATGTGCTGGTCTGTTACTGTCAAGGCATTGTGAAACAGACAACCTTTTTAATCTGCTGCAATGGAAAGGTTTTCGGTTCAGATGTTATGAATGTGGCTTCAGGCTGCGACATAAAGTGCTCATTTTAACAGACAAATCAATAGCCGAGTCTTTACACCTACACAACAAGATGTGGATTTGACAGTGTGCAATAGGGGTTTAAAAAAGTTTGTGTGAACTGCAAAATGAATGGGCAAATTTACTGTGGTAAACTTTTAAGATGGCCAATCCTCACAGTATGAAACTCAAAGGAAATTCATCACAATTTTTCTTAATTTTTCACCCCGTTTTTGTATCAATATTTCACAGCTCATTCACGAAATACACAGTATTGCACAGGCATTTCCCTGTGGTGAGCTCTCTCATATACACCATGAAAATGTCACGAAACAGACTGTACACTCTTTGAAGAGACATTCTCCTAAAGGCAGTCTGGTCTGTGGGGGCCGGCTCTTCCTCTCCTTTTGAAACCAGCATGCCGCCTCTCCACGTAATTGCTTATGAATCCCATCTTCAAAGCTCTGTTGCAGCTCGGGAACATCTACAGTATAGAGCTCATACTCTGTTCTCTGCACCCGCACTGCATGCTGGGTGTGTGACAAGGTGTACAGCAGACTTTCTGCATATTTGCCTCTCAGTAGGAGCTGACTATGCTTGGACGTGTTCAGTGTTTTGTATATTGTGCGTTTCCCTATCCAGGAGACGGGCTATCGGTGTGTCCACTCAGTGTTCCCTGTAACCGCATCTGTCAGCGGTGGGTCTGTGGTAGGTGTCGGTCAATGGCAATGGAAATCCGTACATAAATTGATACTTATTAGACCTTCAGCGGGTATGAAATGGAGAGCAGAGACCGCTTTGAGAGGCTGGACTCTTCTGCAAACTCTGGATATGATTGGAGCTGCCCTTTCTCAATTATACACTCCAATACAAGGGATGGCGATGACTACCATTCCATAGCAGTTTTGATGCATTCCTAGTTTTACTGTGAGTTTATTAAGACAGACATGAGCTTGGAATTTGTACACTGTGGCTAATCAAGCTCGTATTAAAACCTGGAACAGATGAAACTGCTGTGCAATAGGACTCTTTCTATCCCTGAAGAACAGAACACTTAAAGGAAAAGATTTCCCTAGTGTTAGTCCAGCTGGCTGACTTATTTGGTTTTGTTTTAAAACGCTTGTTTTTCCGTTATGCAGAAGAGGAGTTGGCACTTGCAGCATTTGTCAATTGCAACTGGCAGTTTAGTTCCACAGTCAAGGCTGCTGTTTTTACACTTTGATCGCTCTCATTATTTAAGAACTGATTTTAGTCCTTGACAGCTCGTAGTGCTTCACCATCATTAACAGACTCCTCTTAGAAACATCACAAAAGGGCAGCGTGTTAGCATTCCTTGACAGTGTGCAAGTTCCATAATGGGGTTTCTCTCTCTCTCACACTCTCTCTCTCACACTCTCTCTCTCACACTCTCTCTCTCACACTCTCTCTCTCTCACACTCTCTCTCTCTCACACTCTCTCTCTCTCACACTCTCTCTCTCTCTCTCTCTCTCTCTCTCTCAATGATAATGAAGGTGGCTTCATCACAACAGGGTTATCTAAACCGGGCTAACAAGCCGACTGATTTAACTAATGAGAGAAAGCATCCTTATTACTGGGAGTGAAAACCACTTGAAATAATAGAGATAGTCATCAGCAGTTTGAATTGCCTCATATTGTAAGCCTATATTCTACTGTACTCTACTACTCTACTGTATTCTACTGGAGGAAAGCTGTCAGTTTAACACTGCTTCACGCGACATTGGAGTACAGACAGGTAATCTAAACTGAGACCTATATACTGTACTGCGCTTCAAGACCGTGAGAGACCATCGAGTTAAAACATTTAATTGAATTGAAGTTTCCTTTAGTGAGTTTTTTTTTTAAATTCAGTTGAGTGTTTAATAGTTATGGACCTCTATCAGGCAAAAGATTTTGAAAACACACACAAATCCAAAATGTGAACCAGCTTGCTTAAGTTGTCTTATTACACATTTAAAAAATAAAAAAAATCCAATATTGAACAGATGGCAGCAAGCAATACGACTCCCCCATCCACCCTGGCACTGTCTGTAGCAGTGCTGCCGCCCACCCAGCATATCTGTGGTGCAAGATGAGCATCGGATTCAACAGCAAGCATTCCCTGACTCAGTGCGCAGAGATTTTCTTTTTAAATTATTTTACCCCTGATTTTCTCCTCAATTACATTCCTTCATCGCAGTAATCCTCACAGTAGCTCAGAAGAACTGAAGGTTCAGTGGGCGTCCTCCGATGCCACGACAGAGCCAGCTTCCTCTTTTACACCCATGAACTCCAGAGCGGATGTCAGCGAGCAACCAGCCTCTGGAGGACAAAGGCCAGTCCTGTAGGTGTCTGCTTTTCTGCTGTAGCATGATGAGTCTTGCATTATTTTATTATATAGATACTCAATCACTAGAATTATTTCATAAAAAAAGTGATTTGTTAAACTGAAAACTAAATGTGATCTGAGCTCTTCTGCTCTTGGTCAGGTTTCAGGATGAAGCCTGCAGGATCCAAGAGAGGGATCCCAGTCCACACTGACACTGTGGAAATGCAGCCCGGCTGATTCCCAGTTACTGAGTGATACCCTGGAGTTAAGCGGTGGTTTGCAGTTGATGGCAAAGTGACACATGTTGGCTTAATAACAGGCAGAAGTGAGGAGCGCATTCTGAATGACATGAAGATTAGGATGTGCTTTGCTTAAAACCCAAATTGTTTAGATTTGTGGTTGGAGAATCTTTTTTTAATGTATAGTGCCCTGTACAGTACTAAGTGTCCTGAGCACGCTTTAAATAAACTGCTTAAAATATGAATCCATGATTTGTTCTGTTTTAATGAGTAAAAAATCAGTAACCAGTCCAATTCTACTGCCTTTTATTAAGAGTATACTTTTAAAATTGGGTGACGTGGGAGCCTGATCTGCAAGGTGTTTAAACTGTTCTGGAGGGGTTTGTGACCGGTCCACAAACTTCAATAGAAGCCTGTTTTGAAACGGTAACCCTTGTGAAACAATTGCTATTCGTCATTTATTAAATCTGGAAGCACCTGCCAACCTGAGCATCTGCGACCAGCCCTGTTAAAATACTGTTGGAGCTGATGCCTTCTCAATTAAACTGGCTGTCGACTAGGCGGTGCTGGTACTCTGATTCTCAGTAATTGCCTTTATGAAGTATTTGTCAGGAGGTGTTTAAATGTTGAGTTCAAAACAAGAAAGCTGTCCTTCCCTCACCTTCAGAACTCCGTACTAATCCGTGGCAGTGAAGTTCTGCATTTGAGTGTTTTAAAAGCTGATTTGGAAGCAAATTTTCCTCTCGTTGGGGGTGGTGAAATTTGTACTGCCGTACCGAGGCTGTAAACTGACCATGAACAATTGTGCAAGCAAGGGGACCTAGGGACCACGTTGTTTTGTGTTGAGTAATGAACACGTTTTACTCCATTTAATTAATACCTAACCACTTCAAATGTGTGTAACGGTAATGGCAGAATCGGCACACCCCTGTTAAGTTCCTAATTGTCTGCTGTTTACACCCAAATTACCCCAAATGTGTACTGGGTCTGTCTCTGTACCCTCCTCAAGATTACAGCCCAAAAGGATCAGTTTACATGGGTCCTACTTTTAGATATGTAACCTGTAAGCATTGGTCTGCATGGCTGTTTTAAATGCACTACACATTGTATCCTGTATGACGGGTCTAAACTCTGTGGTTAGTTTAAATGCACTACACATTGCATCATAAAATATTCAGACCCATCATTATACCTGAACGCTCCATGACCCTGCAAAACCAGCAGACTGAAACTCAGTAAGTGCTCAATAAACAACCAGACTCTGGATGTGCAAACAGAAAGCAGTGGGGGGGTGACTTGTCAGCTCATCATCCCATTGTTTTGTTCTGCTGGAAATGAGTCAGTATCTACAGCTGCCGATTTTTGTGCAGATTGACAAGTGCACAGCAGAGCTCGCTGCAGAGTCCATTGTTCTCTGTACACAGATGCAATTTACCTCAGAAATACTAGGAACCTTCTTTATCTGAAGTGTATGGAGGCACACTGCTTTTGAATGTCAGTCTCTCTGTCCGTATGTCACACATTAACATATCAGTATGTTTTAAACTTCTTTTGATTTGGCCTGTCGCTAGCGAGCAGTTTGGTGTTCTTTTGGTCTGCTGTGTATTTCTGTAAAGCGCCCTGGGATGCTTGCACATGAAGGACGCTCTATAAATTAAAAATATATCCAGAGGAGCGCTCAATCAGTTGCGATGAAATGTGGTCTGGACATACTTTAGCAGAAGCTGTTGTGAGCACCAGAATCTGGGGGTTCATGAAGGCAGCTGTCCATCTGTCTGTTACCTTGCATTTATACAGTGGGTTTGGTCATGGTGACCTACCATTTCCATATTACTGATGGCTTTAATTTCGGTGCAGGTTCATGTCACTGGCATGCTTGTTTTGTAATGCAACCTGTACATACAGTAACTGGCATACTTCTACATTGCTGTGACTTTTTGGTCTCGCTAGGCTACATCTTGTAGGCAGGGCTTATTAAACAATTACAAAAAGCAAGCTTTCTACCAATGCTGAAGGGAAGCAGGGGGTTTGATCCGTATTGCAGTTGTGATGAAACTTGGTAAGGACATTCTTTATCATGGGTATGGACACCCTCTAGTAATTCCAATTCGATTAGCAAGCAGTGTTGATAAATGTTTCCACACTGAGCCCAGGCAATTTGTCATTTTTTTAACTATTGTTTTTAGTTTGTCAAGTGATTTGATAGGTTGGCACAAATTGAGCTATATCAATTTAAATAGTGGTAAATGATACATCTCATAACATTTTAAAAAGAAATGTAATACTAGCCTGTGGACTTGCTTATAGTTTCAATTGACCTTGTGATTCATTTTCAATTCTTACAGGGTGAAATTGCATCAAAGGTGTTTCTGTGCTTTTCTTACAGACTGCTCATCACATCGGGTGCCTGAGTTGTCATCATGAATTTCCTCAGAAGACGCCTCTCAGACAGCAGCTTCGTGGCTAACCTGCCCAACGGCTACATGATGGACCTGCAGCGGCCTGAGAGCCCCACCAGCTCTCCCGTTTCCCCGGCGACAGAGCGCAAGCAGCAGCAGCCGGCAGCATCAGCTCCGCCCACTGGGGGCGGCTTTCTCAGCTCCCTGTCCAATGCGGTGAAGCAGAGCACACATGGCGTGGCCGGACAGGCGGAGCCGCCAGTGAACACCACACCAATCGTACACAAACCCAAGATCCTGCTGGTCATCGATGACATGCACACGGACTGGTAAGCCCTCATTGAGTTTTAGAGGGGGACATGTTTTTAGTTGGCACGTTTAGTTGGCAAATTTACCATTCTGAGTGAAACCAGTGAATAAACAGCTGCTTGGATTTGTGCGACCAGTTGCTTTTCTAAAGTCCAGCAGACACGAGGAAACGTGTTTCTAGACAAAATGTTTCATTGTGTGCTGGATATTTCAGTGTTTCCAGAAACAAGGGAAAATGTTTTCCAGAGTAGACCAGGGTTCTGCTTTTGAGAAACATTTAAGAAACATTTTGCCTTTAGCCAATAAGGAGAGACTCCGAGCGTGTGTCAATCATATGACCATACAAGATGCTGACTTCTACAGAAGATGACACTGATATGTACGCTGAAGCATTGTAGTGTCATTTCGGTTTATTCGTGGTCCTACATGCCTCAGCAGCTCCTCAAGAGAGTGTCTGGATCCATACAAACATAACTGTAATAACTTAAGTGAAGAGAATTTAAAAGATTAAAGTATGCTCTTCTTTCCTCGCCATTTAGGATCCATTCCCTTGTCCACAAGCTTTCCCCTTCTTTTACACACTTTTGCTGCAAGTGCAGCACCACTCTGTGCAGTAAGTCTTTCCTCCATTTCTGGAGCGTGCAGCAGGAATGGTCATGTTTCCACGTGTATGCTGGGCTTAAAGCCAGGCCCACACCGGAGCGTTCAGTTGCTCAGCTTGGTTGCGTGCAACTCAAATCGCTTATATGTGGGTGCTTCTACAACCAGTTGAAATGAGTTGCTCAACTGGTTGTTTCCAGTAGAGACAAGCTCTACTTTCAAGCGATCTGTTGAGTGATTTTGTAGTGACGTTTCATTTAGTTGCTCAGGTGTGGTCAAAGCAGTTGAAGGCAATTGAGAGCGATTTGGTTTAGACCCGGCTTTAGACTCTGCACAGAACAGCAATCCACACAAACCCAAGCAGCTGTTTCTTCACTTGTTTCACTCTGAATGGTAAATTAGCCTGATCAACACCAGCGATGCCCACGTGGTTTCTGGGAGAGTGCATTCTGAATCCGTTTGTGCAGCTCTACTGGGAGCCCACAGGGAGTACTGGGTTGGGTTTTGACCTCGGGTGTATTGGTGGCAGGTTGGCTGGGGGAGCAGGGGCCACCTGCTGACTTTGTCTTTCAGATCAAGTGATTTGCAGTGGTGAGGCGACACTCCTATTGGGTAGAAAACAGGATACATTTGACAACAATTATCCACAAAAGTTATAATTCCGATCTTGATGTCACATGATCTCTCAAATCCAGAAGACAAACGTGGCAAAAGCAGTATGGCAGCCATGGAGAAATGGAGAGAAAGGGATCCTGAGCTCAACTTCAGAGCAGCAGAACTCTGACCACTTTAAATATAATTGAAGTACTTCTTGCACTTCAATTCTACACCATTTAGCTTGAATGACCAATTATCAAGATTTTCAAGACCGCAAATTAAACAAAGAGTGTGAAGATCTCAGTTGTTATATATAATGAAAAGGTGTTTTTTGCATGTACACAAGGTTTAAATGGTTACATTTATTTCAGTATGTTTTCGGACAAAAGTCAAGACAGTGCAGTAAATTTGTTATTTTAAAAACTTTTTTTACACAGCTGAAGGGCTTTTGTCCGAAACGTCCTGATTTTATATATATATATATATATATATATATATATATATATATATACAGACGTGCTCAAATTTGTTGGTACCCCTCCACAAAAAACGAAGAATGCACAATTTTCTCTGAAATAACTTGAAACTGACAAAAGTAATTGGCATCCACCATTGTTTATTCCATATTTAATAGAAATCAGACTTTGCTTTTGATTTTTTATTCAACATAATATTGTAAATAATAAAACAAATGAAAATGGCATGGACAAAAATGATGGGACCACTAACCTAATATTTTAAAGCACAACCTTTAGAGGCAATCACTGCAATCAAACATTTTCTGTAGCTCTCAATGAGACTTCTGCACCTGTTAACAGGTAGTTTGGCCCACTCTTCCTGAGCAAACTGCTCCAGCTGTCTCAGGTTTGATGGGTGCCTTCTCCAGACTGCAAGTTTCAGCTCTTTCCATAGATGTTCGATAGGATTCAGATCAGGACTCATAGAAGGCCACTTCAGAATAGTCCAATGTTTTGTTCTTATCCATTCTTGGGTGCTTTTAGCTGTGTGTTTTGGGTGATTATCCTGTTGGAGGACCCATGACCTGTGACTGAGACAGAGCTTTCTGACACTGGGCAGTATGTTTCGCTCCAGAATGCCTTGATAGTCTTGAGATTTCATTGTACCCTGCACAGATTCAAGGCACCCTGTGCCAGGCTCAGCAAAGCAGCCCCAAAACATAACCGAGCCTCCTCCATGTTTCACTGTAGGTATGGTGTTCTTTTCTTTGAAAGCTTCATTTTTTCGTCTGTGAACATAGAGCTGATGTGTCATGCCAAAAGGCTCCAGTTTTGACTCATCTGTCCAAAGGACATTCTCCCAGAAGGATTGTGGCTTGTCAATATGCATTTTAACAAATTTCAGTCTGGCTTTTTTATGTTTTTCTTTCAAAAGTGGAGTCCTCCTGGGTCTTCTTCCATGGAGCCCACTTTTGCTCAAAAAGTGACGGATGGTGCGATCAGAAACTGACGTACCTTCACCTTGGAGTTCAGCTTGTATCTCTTTGGCAGTTATCCTTGGTTCTTTTTCTACCATTCGCACTATCCTTCTGTTCAATCTGGGGTCGGTTTTCCTCTTGCGGCCTCGCCCAGGGAGGTTGGCTACAGTTCCATGGACCTTAAACTTCTTAATAATATTTGCAACTGTTGTCACAGGAACATCAAGCTGCTTGGAGATGGTCTTGTAGCCTTTACCTTTACCATGCTTGTCTATTATTTTCTTTCTGATCTCCTCAGACAACTCTCTCCTTTGCTTTCTCTGGTCCATGTTCAGTGTGGTGCACACATTGATACCAAACAGCACAGTGACTACTTTTCTCCATTTAAATAGGCTGAATGACTGATTACAAGATTGGAGACATGTGTGATACTATTAAAGAAACTAATTAGTTTGAAATATCACCATAATCCAATTATTTATTATCTTTTCTAAGGGGTACCGACAAATATGTCCAGGCCATTTTAGAATATCTTTGTAGAATAAGCAATAACTCATCTCTTTTCACAGCTTCTTTGCTTTATTCTATGACATACCAAAGGCATGCAAGTATACATGATAAAATAGCTTTCAATTTCATCACTTTTCAGGAGGAATGAAGTATTATTTCAATGAGCTGTAAGGGTACCAACAAATTTGAGCACGTCTGTATATATTATGGCTGATGGCAAGGCTGGAGGCTGCAGTTTGAAACGCTTTTTGTGCACTTTTATTATTTACAGTCAATAGTCCAAACACAAATAAACAAAACAAAAGCCTACCTCTGTCACAGAGCACTAACTAAACTTTCCCAGGCCCTAAACGAACACAGCACAGCTATGCTGTTTTCCCTTTACAAAACCACATTGCAGTTCAATGTGGAATATACAGTATTAATATTAACTTTGCACAAACTCGTCACCAACACACGACTCCAACTTCACCCACCCCAAATGCAGACAAAATTGAGTCTTTAATACCTGGTTCAATTACATTAATTACAAACACTAAACCAATTTGTAACCCTTACAATACTACAATTACCATTTATTCTGTATTGTCAACCGCTCTGATTTTGGCCTACTGATGACACCTGGTGGTTGGTACATTGTTACTGCAGTTTTACATTTTCACCAGGAAATAAGGCTTTTACACCAATGTAGCATTTCTCAGGGTTAGCTGTCAACCCTGCTTCCCTAAGACTACTTAAAATAGCTTTCAGCTTTTCCCAAATGGGTCTCCCAATCCTCACTATAGCGTTTAGATAAGCAGATTGCATATGGTGTGTGTGGCTTTATCCATTAACCTCTGGAAGGCTGCAGGAGCACATTGTAGAGCAAAGGGCATGACCGTATACTGAAACAAACCCTTGGGAGTCACATGCTGTGTTTTTTTTAGCAGCTTCTGTTAGAGGAATCTGCCAGTATCCTTTTGGTTAGGTCAAGGGTGGACAAATATTTAGCTTTGACCAGTTTTTTTCGATTTAGTTTGTCCACCCGGGGCATAGGGTATGCGTCAAACTTTGACACCTTGTTTTAACTTTGTGAAGTCATTACAAAAGCACCAGGTTTCTTTTGGTTTTGGCACTGTCACTATAGGGCTAGTCCAATCGCTAGTCGATTTCTTCGACGCCCAGCTCTAACATTTTTTTTTTCAATCTCTGTCTTTACTTCGACCATCTTTGCTTCAGGCACTCAATAGGGTCTCACCTTTACCTTGACCCCTGGGGCTGTAAATTGTATCATGATACACCACTCTTTTCGCTGTCAAGGTTGTAAAGAGATCGCTGCTGTTTCTTTTCTTTTTCCTTGTTGTTCCTCACTCAATTCAGGTTCCCTCTGAACCTTTAAGACTGGTAAATTAGCACGTTCAGTTACTAACACTTGTTCCCTGTCTCTCCCAGGGTTTTAAAAGGCTTACATGATAAATTTGCTCGCTCTCTCGGGAGTGTACAGAAACACTTCACAATTTTAAGGCATGTGTGCTATCAGAATACAGAGCGACTGTCAGTTCAGTGCGATGAGGCACGGAACATATTATAGGATACTTTCAGGTTCTTTTTTATTCAGAAAGCAGATCTAAATTTGCAGGAACAAGGTCGCCAATAAAATTACACTTTAAATTAAGCAGAAGTTCATTTTAGTGTAAAAACATCCAATAGCAGCAACACATTGTTAAAAGGTACTTGACAATCATTCTGTTCACCTGTAAGTAGGTAGCGAGACTTCAAATTGGTAACAACAAGGTTAATGTATTTTGAGGTGATGTGTTTGCGAAGTGCAATAACGCTGCTACCCAGCGAATAGAGGGGATATACATGTTCATAAAATAGTAACAGTAACAGAGGGGTGGGGAAGTGTGTCTTCATATATACAGTTTGTAATGTGGTTTAAATTACATTAAAACATTGAATGGTGATTGAGATAAAGCATTTATGGATTTCTCAAAGAAAGTGTTGTATAATATTCCAGGATACTTTACAAAATAAATATAACAAAGCCTAATATATTATCCAGCTACAAATAAACAGACCCAAACAAATGTTTTCAAACAGGATTTGAGATTCAGTTCTGCTAGCATTCCTGATATGAACCAGGAGCAAGTTCTAAAGACAAGGGGCAGTAGTGTGGCGTAGTGGTTAGGGCTCTTGACTCTTGACCGGAGGGTTGTGGGTTCAATTCCAGGTGTGGGACACTGCTGCTGTACCCTTGAGCAAGATACTTTACCTAGATTGCTCCAGTAAAAACCCAACTGTATAAATGGATAATTCTATTTAAAAAAAAAAAAATAGTGATATGTGAAATAATGTATAATGTGGTATCTTGTAACAATTGTAAGTTGCCCTAGATTAGGGCGTCTGCTTAGAAATAATAACTAAATGCTGTGGCTCCGACAGTTCAAACGAGTTTTAGGGACTGTCAGCAGAATAGCATTTTCCAATCTCGGGGAAAGACCCGGGACATGTGGGGTCAGCAGATCTTGAAGATAAGAAGGTCCAAGACCATGTAAGGTCTTACAGGTCATACAGAGGACCCCCACCAGATGTCGCTGTATCCCAAGGCAAAGGAGGCACTGTTTAGTGAACTGCTAGACGTGAATTAACATGACACCAAAGGGGCTGAACATGAGTGGCTGCTTATTGGCTGTGTCTCGGACATTCTGTTACATTGAAGAACATAAAATAAACTGTCTGAAATGCAATCTAATACAGTTATATTAAACCCATTTTAAAAATCTTCATTCTTAAAGTTGTTTTTATTCTGCCGAGTCTTGTTCCAGTTTTGTCTAATTAGCTTTTGGGGGACATTTAAAAACCTGCTGAAGATAATATATTTCCAACCCAGGGCTGTTGGGTTCTTAGGAGAATGTTCTATGACATCCATACTGACAGGATGAAAGGCTTCATTATTTTATTTGCAGTATTTAGGCAATGCATTCATTTGTCGCATTTGACCTTGAAGCTTCTTGTTGCTAGTATTGCATTACACTGAACTGACAGCAGGTGGCAGTCATACACAGCATAACAATTCTGTTTTGTCTCCTAAGTGTACGGTAGCAAAGGCACACAGTTTTTACATCAGATGCCCATACGTCTAGAACCCCCCTTAATGTTTAGACATTTTTTATATTGTTTATGTGGATTCTATGGGGTACAAGAAGTTCCCTTGCCAGGTCATAGTTTATAGGCAACTGGTTCTGTTTTAGTTTTTTTGTTACAATTTAAAAAAAAAAACACATTGAAATAATTTGACATATAATTTAAATAATTGACATGGAGTTTAAAAACGGAATATAAAGCCTGAAATCTTTAGTGTTGTTGAAGGGCTCCTAGCCCTGGACCCTGTATTTAAAAAGCAGTTCAGTCTGCCAGCATCACTCTGCGGCAACCTTTCCACGTGTGAAGGGTGAAGCAGAAGATGTTTCCACTGAGAAATGTGCTTCCCTTTTCCCCTTCCCGATTATTTAGCAGCTAGTTGCTTTAGTGTTATTGATGAATAGCTGTACATTCTCAAAGCATCTGAAAGCTGACTGCAGCTGAGCAATCAGAGTGGGGTTGAACTGCAGTACAACACAGGAAGTGATTCGGTAGCAGATAGTGCATCTTCTGTGTTTTTGCTTCCTGGTACCTAATCCCGTCACTCCAATCGTCCAGCTCAAGCAATCAAATACATGTACAGGCTATATCAATCAATGTGTCTTTACAGGATTAAGAGCTGGCACCATCGATGGTAAATGACAATTATAACCATGTGAAAACTGCAAAATAGCATGAATAACTTTGATAGGGGCTAAAATGCTACGTCCTGGCACCTGTGCTGCAAGTCAATCGGGTTTATTTCTGCTGAACTGCTGCAGTGTGAGTTTGAACAAAAACACATCAAGGGGTTGGGTACCAGAAAGCAGCTTCTTATCTGTAGCGTTGGCTTGGAGACATATTCCAAGCTTAAGTATAAAATACAATCAAAGAACCCAAATCTCTTCAACAGAAGAGAAGCGGGACCAGTGGTAATGCTGCTAGCGCTAACACATGTACTGGGTTCACAAGAGAGAAGAGTCTGCTTCACTATTTCACATACTGTTCAGGTCCATCATGATGACCTACTTTTTTTTGACAGCTGAGAGCCTGTTCCCTTGAAGACTGTATATTCAGGACCACTGTCTGACACCTAATATAATGTGTGTGTGTGTGTGTGTTTTTAATAACATACTTTTGCCATTTACAAGGGGGATTCCAGTTGATTTAAAAATAGATTAATGCACACCTCCCCACAATTTACAAACATAAACCACCATGGTTCTCAGCAGGTAAACTGATATTCAGTGGAAGTGTTAGGAGATCTGGAAACCCTTTGTCTACAACACTTCGTTCCATTTGGGAACTGGTAGCCATTTAACTAATGCCTCAGCCCTCACATATTTAGCACCTCTTTATTGAAAGCTGCTGTGGCACTCGTACCCCAGTCCTTTTTCCATTTCTACTTTATTTCTTTTAATAACAGCAGACCCACCACATTAGTCCTCTCCTCTCTCTAATTAGAAACGAACAATGGAAACCGAAAGAAGTGATACATTAAACCCACAGGCAGCAAGACCTGAGCCATTTCCAGTCTGATCAAAATGAGCGGCGAGAGGGATTTATGGAGCTTTGGCTGCAAAGTGCTTGGGAAAGTCAGGCCTGGTTGCTGTTTTATGAGCTGCTGTTAACCTCTTAACTTTATTTAACTCGAGTATATTCCATTGTATAACTCGAGTATATTCCATTGTAGCTCTGCAGACAATGACCAGAACTGTTAGGATGTTTTCGCTGAGCATCATTCCTGCAGAAAAGCCAGCAATGCTTCTGCAAGGATGTGTGGCTTGAAGAAAACCCCTCTTTTATAAGCACTGGATATATTTCTTCAGCTGAAGATCTTTTGGTTCTTAGCTTGTATGTTATACTTGGATTTGGAAGAGTAGGGACTCGTAGACGCTGTTGCTGCCTCCTGGTACCGAATAACTTCACTCCAGGGATCCAGCTCAAGCAATCGGACAGTTTTTGCAACGGATGCTAGACCAGCCACAGTGTCTTAATAGAAGTAATACCCAGCACCATCTAGTGCTCAAGATATAAAGACTATGGAGAGCAGCTAAAACTGAAGAGCAGCTCCAGAAATCATCGTCAAATTACCAAAAAAACAATATGAGCAATTTCATGGAGTGGTTGCATGAATCATAAATAGGCTAAAAGACAGTAAAACGTGTTATTCATGAATAACAATCAGGTGTGTAACAATACACAATACATATCGCACTATGCAGGTTTGATACGGGATGCATCATGACACATGTGGGTCCTGATGAGCTACTTGTATGATGCAGAATAAGATTAAAAGATTTAATGACTGTTTTGTTAAATGCTTTTAATCAGCTAAGGAGAGTCTGTATAATTATGAAACACTTATATAAGAACCACTTAATCTACAATGATCTCTACTGTGCTTCTGGTCTTGTATCACAAGACTAATCATACATACCTCTTTACGATACAGCATATCATATAAAGAAAATATAGCGATTAATCGTTACTCCTCAACTAACGACATGTATTTGAAGATAGATTGCCTTTAATAAAGTTAATAAGAGAAGGCATTACAGAACTGTCTTAGTGGTGCTGCAAGTTCTGCACAGGAAACTACCTTCCATCTGTTCTGTCATTGGTCAGGACACAGACACACTGAAGCCTATCAACTGTTCTGTTCAATGCCTGGATTCCAGCGTCTCATGTTAGCAGTAATTCCAATCTGTTAACAAACGTGTCCTTTTCCAGTTGATGTCCGTTCACTCTGTCAGGAACTGAGAGAAAGAAAGAAAGGTGAAGAGAAAATCGGAGGGGGGGGGGGGGGGACTCAATTCAAATAACACTCAAGGCTATGCTTTAACCATCTGTGTCCCAACCAATGAGGCTCTGCCTAATGTGAAAAAATAGACAATTGGAATAACTGAGAAACTTTGAGGTTCAGATTTGTGAATGTTGTACAGCTATGTGTGTCTCCCTTTTTTTTTTTTTTAATCAAAACCTAGTTGGTCGAAGCTTTCTGAATAGCCGAACCTAGCGAGACTGTACTGTCGGTATCTCAGCTCTCCATGGTAACCAAAATTTTTTTTTTTTAAATCTGCAAATATTTGAAGTTCATTGGAATCCTTTGATATCATTCCTTAATAGGATATAATTACAGCAGGATAATCGGCTTCCTTCAACTTGCACATCTCCAAACGGGCATAGCTTGTCTGCCCTAGAATAAATGAAACCTATTTACTGTAATTACTGAGGAGTTCCTGTGCGTGTTGGCTTGCATTGTCATCAGATCTCCTTCCTGACACTCACCTGCACACCACCTCCTAATGAGCTTGTACTGTAGCCAACAAAATAATTAGGCTGACTAGATTTACACAGCTTGAACTTATTCGAATCTAGTGCTTTTTGCACTATTACTGTTTTTCACATTAAACGAATATAAAACAACAATCTCTGACTGCTGCTCAACCACTGCACCTACACCTTCCCTTTCCAGCGTGTGGCCACGTTTAACTACATGTGCTAACCATAGGTATGGATATTTTAACCCTTCATTTCTATCACTTTGCATGCTTTTCATTTAGCATAGTAACCGAAAACAAAGATATTATTCTGGAACCATATTTTAATATGATTGCCAATTTGTTTATTACCGCAAGGAGTGCTATCTGGCTCTAATGCAAACCAGGACTTTATTAAAGTTTGGGGGGAGTGTCGGAACACCGGGACAGTTGCTGGGAAAAGGGGACCGTCCCTTAATATAGTTAGGATACCCTAAAAATAATTGTAACTACCTGTGCACTTCTGTTCACGTTATATTTTTCACTGCAGACAGAAACATAAAAGATTAATTCTCAAACTGAACGCAGCAGGGATTCAAGGAAATGCATGCACATGGATTAGGGAGTGGTTAACATGTAGAAAACAGAAAGTACTGATTAGAGGAGAAACCTCAAAATGGAGCGAGGTAACCAGTGGTGTACCACAGGGATCAATATTAGGTCCTCTTAAATTTGCAGATGACACAAAAATAGGAGGAGGTCATTCAAAATGATCTAGACAGTATTCAGAACTGGGCAGACACATGGCAAATGACATTTAATAGAGAAAGGTGTAAAGTATTGCATGCAGGCAATAAAAATGTGCATTATAAGTATCATATGGGAGATACTGAAATTGAAGAAGGGAACTATGAAAAAGACCTAGGAGTTTATGTTGACTCAGAAATGTCTTCATCTAGACAATGTGGGGAAGCTATAAAAAAGGCCAACAAGGTGCTCGGATATATTGTGAGAAGTGTTGAATTTAAATCAAGGGACGTAATGTTAAAACTTTACAATGCATTAGTAAGACCTCACCTAGAATATTGTGTTCAGTTCTGGTCACCTCGTTACAAAAAGGAAATTGCTGCTCTAGAAAGAGTGCAAAGAAGAGCAACCAGAATTATCCCGGGTTTAAAAGGCATGGCATATGCAGACAGGCTAAAAGAATTGAATCTATTCAGTCTTGAACAAAGAAGACTATCCTGCGATCTGATTCAAACATTCAAAATCCTAAAAGGTATAGACAAGGTCGACCCAGGGGACTTTTTTGACCTGAAAAAAGAAACAAGGACCAGGGGTCACAAATGGAGATTAGATAAAGGGGCATTCAGAACAGAAGATAGGAGGCACTTTTTTTACACAGAGAATTGTGAGGGTCTGGAACCAACTCCCCAGTAATGTTGTTGAAGCTGACACCCAAGAAGCTGCTTGATGAGATTCTGGGATCAATAGGCTACTAACAACCAAACGAGCAAGATGGGCTGAATGGTCTCCTCTCGTTTGTAAACTTTCTTATGTTCTTATGTGTTAAAGCAAGCATGTGCTATCTGCTACTGCAATCTCTGTTTGCAAGTCTTACTTTCAAGGTCTTCCTTTGTCATTTCACCTGGAGGGTTAAATTCTCCCACCCCTTCGTCTATCCTGCCATTAACCAACCAGCTGCTTCCCCTGTTGACTGACATGCTTTGCAGCCAGTAACATGCTTTGACCCTGAAGACAAGGTGAAATAAAATGACTTGGAAATGAAACAGAATGAAAGGCAAGCTTACTTTATCTTACCCAGTGTAGTGGCAGATCTCATGTTTTTATATATTCTGTGTTTTTATGTTTGCTGTAACATTTGAGACCTGTGTGGCAGGAAAGATGTATGGTATTTCATTAGCTACAATCAAAGAACTATTAATTCTGGTTCTCATTATTAAATTATTATTCTCATTATTCTCATTTTTAATTAAATGGAAGCTGTGGAAGATGCAAAGGCTGCCCTTCGTATCAGTGATATCATGGGGCAAGTACAGCATGGAAGAGGAGACCTTGGTCTCAGTTCAGCTCCTTCTACATTATTATTATTTATTTCTTAGCAGACACCCTTATCCAGGGCGACTTACAATTGTTACAAGATATCACATTATTTTTACATACAATTACATTATCTTTTACACATTATTTTTACAAACAATTACCCATTTATACAGTTGGGTTTTTACTGGAGCAATCTAGGTAAAGTACCTTGCTCAAGGGTACAGCAGCAGTGTCCCCCACCAGGGATTGAACCCACAACCCTCCGGTCAAGAGTCCAGAGCCCTAACCACTACTCCACACTGCTGCCCTTGCTACAAAGCAGCCCCAGCTCAATGGAGGAAGATGTTCGTCAACAAGGTGCAAAAGCAGGAGGAGAGGCTGAGATGGGAGAGTGTGGAAAAACGCAAGATCAGCTGGCGAGATCTGTGGTCAATGGAATAGAGCCGGATCAGTTTCCTCATCAGGTCAACACATGATGTTCTCCCATTACCACAGAACCTTAATCTATGGGAAGGAGAGGATCCGTGGTGTCCTTTGTGTTCATCAGCAACTACATTTTAAGACACATTTTGACGGGATGTAAGGTGGGTCTTAGCCAAGGACGGTTTACTTGGCGTCATGACCAGGTACTGCGATGTTTGGCCTTAGCATTGGAAGACAAGTGCAGCGTGACCAACAGGGTGCCACCAATGCCAGCAATATCTGACACACGAAGAACAACATTCCTCTGTCCCGGGGAGCAACCACCAAGAAAAGGTAGAGACTGGAAAACACTGGCAGATGTTGGACAACAGCTTATTTTCCCACCTGAGATTGCCACCACTAACCTTTGACCTGATATTGTCTTGTGGTCTGGATCAGCACACCTTGTTCACCTGGTAGAGTTAACAGTGCCATGGGAGGATGCTGTAGAAGAGGCGTAGGAAAGGAAGAAACTTCGGTATGCTCAACTACCTGCTGAAGCAGAACAGCGAGGATGGAGAGTCCAGGTTTACCCAGTGGAGGTGGGCTGTCGAGGATTTGTGGCACACTCCACAACCAGGTTTCTCAGTGACATCGGATTCAGTGGTCAAGAGTTGCAGCGCATAGTGAAGAACTTATCTGAAGCAGTAGAGAGGAGCAGCAAATGGCTCTGGTTGAGATGAAAAGATTTTTTGGGGATCTCAAGCACAGTAGAAATAAAAAAAATAATGAAAAAACGTTGATGCAAAGGAAGGTAAGTAAGTTGGGCTTAATTGAGTGGGGGACGGAACGGAGGGGGGGTGATGCTGGGACGCCAGAATCCCCGTCGAGCCCTCTTAAGGGGTCATGGGCTAGCTGACGAAACACCAAGGATGGAAGGTGCCCACTTGAAGACCCCAGAGGGGTACCCTACTTGACTCAGTCCAGATGGTTGTCATGCTGATGCGCTAGGGAGGCCACACTGTGGTTGATCCCTGGAGCCTGCATTGCAGCTGTTGTGAATACTGATGTGCCAGGGATGCAAAATAGGCTGATCCCTGGAGCCAGCATTACACTTCAGCCATCAACACCTGGCAGAAGGATATCTACATCATCAGATGGAAGGAAACGCAGATGGATCACATTAGTTTACAGTAAAATAAGCTATGTCTTAGTTGGTGCTTATCTTCGTGAGAGCCGAGTCCAATATAAGTATGAAGTTTTAACACCTACTGTCATGTAATGGAAATTGTGAGAGTGTATTTGATTCCCTAAACACACTTAACTCTAGTTGCTAATTCTACTTTTGATAGTTGTCTATACCCACTACTGATTTGAAGTGGATGTAGCTCGCATAATAATTTCTTAAATCATAGCTATTTTGCAGTTCCATTCACTTACAGTAATTGTGGATTTTCATTTTGAAATATGGTATCTAGTACAACAGTCCACCAGTTGACTTTGTTTGCTTTAATTTCAGGAAGTGTGTTACTGTTTCACTTCCTAGGTCATTTTACCTTCAGGGCTAAAGAATGTCAGTCAATAAGGGAAGCCACTGTTTGGTGAAATGTGAAATGTCCAAGGATTTGCAAGAGAGATTTATTTAACCATATGTAATGAAAGATGTAAAAAAATAATACAAAATGAAACGTGTTTCTTTAAAAACTACACATTTAATATCTGTGATGCAAAATGAGCAACTGTGATTTGAGGGATTATATTGTTAGCTGCAGCCACTTTAAGGTTTCATTTACAATCCATCCCCAATTGGAGGAGTTTAATTCCCATAGATTTCCCTGTGGTATTAGGGACAGCATTCCCACCTTGTCGTCTTTCATTTTGCACCAATGCAGTTTTACAACTATTAGAAAATCAATCGAGTGTGATGATCACAAAATAGAATCAAGTCTTTCAAAACCTTAGCTACTCATCATAGTCTCCAGTGTATTCTGTTTTTAAATTTCAGATGCCCTCTGCTAGGGTTGGAACAATAATCGATTATCGTGATATTATCGATAATGTTTTTGCATCGATAATTGTATTGCGTTGAAAAATAATTATCGATAATCATTTTATCGTCCGTTACCCACTATGATATGCTTGTGTGTAACAGTAACTCTGCATTGAAGCATTAAGACAGGACTTAACTGTCTGCGTGAGACGCAACACGTGATCTGTGCGCGCTGCGTAGTGGGAAGTTGTAACATGTGACGTAAGATTCACGGAGTAAAGGCAAACGTTTGAGCTAATGGCGATGGCAACTGCAGAAACTACGAAACCTTCCGAAAAGATTTTAGAAAAAAGAAACAGCATCAGTCCTGTGTGGCAGTTTTTTGGAGTGACAGAAAGTGATCCGCAAGGTAATAAGCCCGTCTGTAGGCAGTATGGAAAAGCTGATATTTTTTAATCGCAATTTATAATTTGTTTGTTTGTTTTTTTTTAAACACTTTTTTTAATAAAGTAGCCTATATTTCAAAAGTTTAAAAGCTACCAAAGATTTGGTTATATTTAGGGGTCTACTTAAATCGCGGTAAATTTACGTATTTTTCACGGGTATGTTGCGGAATAAAATTAGGATTTCGAGGTCATTTCGCGGACCTGTTTAAACATTAAATAAACCCAAGTAGACAGTATTTCAGAACACTATAAAGCCTAAAAATAGTGGTACTTGCTTCATTTCTAAAACAGAGTGCTGGCATTTGTTAAAGGCGAGTATGCAGCATCACCTGCAGTTGACTTGCCCATACATTGAGACTGCGCGTTCTGCATCCACTGAATTGCTGGAAGTTAAGGCAAAGCTTTGTCAAGTTATACAGATGTGGAAATCGATTAGAAACAGCCCGAAAACTCGGTTACACAAGGGCATCTGGCATACTTTAATAAAGGCAATGTATGCAGCACGTTCGTTGTCATGTTATTTGTCCCATCCAATCATTTATTTTATTAGTACCGAGTCAAAACAAAGAAGACGTGGCTATTCGGGTCTAAAATTCCAACTGTAATGTAAGCAGCAGGTTGAAGCGAGGTGGCTGTGCTGGATCGTTTTAGTACTGATTTAACTTGCAGACAGGAATACTTCTTGTCTGTGCAGACTTTCCAGTTTGGTTTCTGAAAGCTGTTTATTTTACGTTCTGTTCAGCAGCCTCTGAAGTAGCCGTTTGTTTAATGCGTGATTTTGAAGCTATATAGCAATCGATCGTACTTTCTCCAAATTCACATTAAGATATGGAAAACAATTACCTCAGTCTGCATGTAGTTTCTTTGTGAAATATCTTTAAACGATCATCAGCCGAAATATACTTTGCTTTTTTTGTCGTCCATATCTACTATTTTTCCTCCAATGCTGAAAACTAGATTTTAGCAACCTAAATGAAAACAATGCAGCACCTTTGTCCCGCCCTCTCCTGCACAGTACAGATCACATAAAATCAGTAAAGACGCACTGATAGGCTGAAAACTTTGTCATTTGAATAGTAAACAAGAACGTTAACTGCTTTGGAGAAATTATTTTGTAAATGTTACTTGTGGACATTTTTTTTTTTTTTTGCTTAAGTGCAATGCACACGGGACGACGAAGGAATAAAAATGGGCTATCTACAGAAGGAAGATACATAGTTTGCATCGCTTGTGTTGTGCAGTAGTTCACAAGTTTTCTTTTTTTTTCCTCACCGTACTTGTTTGTATGCATTGGCCCCTAAGAGGTGAATTTTGCGGTGACCCCTCAATTTCACGATTTCCGCGAAATCGCGAATTAGGTAGGTCCCTAGTTATATTATTTGTGCTTTTTTGTAACCAACCATTGTTTCATAACTTTTATTAAAGATGCTGGTTTTATTTCTTCTAAACTCGTAGAGGCAGTTGTCATATATAGCTTTAAATTTGATAAATTCCAAGACATTTTACATGTTATTTTTTCAGCCGATAATCATGATTATCGTGATAATTTACAGCCGATAATCGATAACTGAAAATGTCATTATCGTCCAACCCTACCCTCTGCTTCATTCAGTGGTTGTGATATCCCCAGTGATATTGAAGGAAATGGCAGTGAAAAAGCATAATCATATACTGCCTCGCAAGAAATGTGATTTCTCTTAGTAATCGAGTTTAGTTGCCAGCATTAAAAGAATACAGCGGCTGTGACAGAAGCCTTTTACTTCAATCAATATCAAGCCACGGAAAATACAGAATATAATCATATATAAAAGAGCAATTTGTATTGAGAGTCTTTCTACACATTTGAATTGAAATTAAAATAAACATTATAATGAGAATTAGGAATTTTGCCTTGCACTTGGACAATTGCTGACCCTCCAAAAATGTTGCACCTCCTCTTACAAGGTGCACACTATTGTAGAAGCGAGTAATTAAGAGCTGTATAAAAGCACACACCTTTAGAGACCTGTCATTGGCCTCAGGCTGGCTGCTGTGGTACACTTCCTGATGTGGCGACGCTTGGCTCTAGTTGAGGAGAGGCAGGAAAACCTTCGGAGGAGAAGGGCAAGACGAAGAAGACCCTGCATATTCAAACCCAGGGTCACTTTGTTTGGGAAGCCAGAGGATGCAGTGGTAAAGTGTTATCGTCTCAATGATGCACAGCCAGTGATCATTGTGACCCTCATTATCATGATTGCATCTCAGTATTTGTGGGTGTTGAGTAATTTGCATTGCTTTTAAGCTTACATAGGCTACAGTGCAAATTAATTGCCTTGCCGTTAGGCGATTTTGCAGCCCTAATTGGTTGCACAAAGCCTATCCTTACATAAGCCCTGATGTATGATATATTTTCTTCTCCCTACATAAATAAAATAAACCATACTGCTCCCACTTACCTTCACAGGCAGGTTTGTGTTACATTTGCAGTCAGACAGTATTGAAAGCAGTAGCAGTTCTACCAGTACAAACTCACAGCCTCTCTCAATAAAGGGATAACAATCTAAATTTCAGCTGTGTGTCCTCAGTCTGGGTGCCTAATGTCATGGGCGGGGAGCCCTGTATTATAAGATGTGCTTTGGCCTTTTTAGGTCCTGGATTTTAATAAAATGGTGGCTATTTGACAATCAGATTATCTGTTTTGGAATGCATTTAGTAAGTGGGATATGCACCACACACTAGTACAGGTTTTTTAAATGTCATTTTGTTAGGCTACAGTAGTCTCTCTGGTTATGTCCTTTGTAACAAAGTACGGGGCAAGGTAATGGATGGGATATACATTCAGCCCCGATTTGTACAATTTAACCCTGGATTCTAAGAGAAATGTAGTTCAGTGTCCATGGCCTACTGAACTACACTTCCCAGGTTGAAAGACAGGTTCTAATTGAACAAGTGCCAGATTTGATTAGGCACCTGTTGGCAATTAGCCCAGGTATTTAAACTGGGCTGAAGCAACAAGGCGGGGTTTTTTGACAAGGCTCAGTCCTGCACACAGACCTGGCGTGTTGCTGAGGAAAGTATTGTTTTCGATTGTGATTCTCTTGTAGAAACAATTACATTTGGTTTATGACTCGGTAAACGGCTTAGCCGTCCAAGAACTCAGTTTAGTCTCTAACAAGTTTAGGTAGACCTCCATGAAGGAGGTAGGCATTTGTTTTGTTTGAATTTATTTTGTTTGGAAAAGTCATATGTATGTCAGTGTTTGAACAACCTGTCGAAACAAAGACTGATAATAAACATACGAGCGCCGTCTCGTTCAACCAAACTTGCGTTGTCAAAGGAATCAATTATTTACACTAGAAGACCGTGGTTCGACAGGAAGTCTGACAAAACTTCCCCCCCACTTTGTCACACCTTATTTAGGGAAACCTTTCAGTCCAAGAGCTTCCTAATAAAACTGCTATCTAATTGCCTGTGATATAACAACACCCCCACCTGCCTTTAAAGAAATCTTCGATTGACGTGCTTGAAAATGAAATGCCAAACCATGTGGGAACTCGTGCCAGGCAGTAACCCTGTGACAATTTAATAACGAGACAACCCACTGTGGATTAAATGTGTTCATTAGCAGCCTTTTGACATTATAGGACTGTCTGGGCTGCTTTCGGGAAACCTTAACAAACAAGAATGCAGCTCTCCCTTAGAAAAGTTTAGTCTTTTTGCATGGTGTTCTTGCAGTTTTACCATGTTTTTCCCATGGTTATACTCTGCATTTACCATAGTTTACCCTGGTTTTCTGTGTTTGATAGTATGCTTTACCATACCTTGTTAGTCTTTACAGTGCTTACCTATGCTTTTCCATGCTTTCACCAGTTGCTAAAGTAAAACAATGATGTTCTTTCTTTTTACTACATGATATCTGGTAAAACACAAGGTTAAAGAAATGTCTGCTTGCAGGTCTGGCTTTCTGATTAAAAAGAGCAAGAAGCACCTGCATTGTGTTTGAATGGTTTTTTGTAAACGTGTGTTCCTCTTCCCATTGCCAGCAGTTCTGGTGGTTGTGGAGGTGAATGGGTTCAGAGCTTCAGTAAGAACGACACTCGAGTAGAAAGCATGGAAGGCTGAGGACATTCTGTAAGCAGTCCATAGAACAATGCAAGGCAGAGCTGCAGTGATGAGCTAATTAAACAGGAGGGGGGGGGTGTTACTGTTTAAGCCTTTTCATTTCCCTCCACTGAACTAATGAAAATGAGCAAGTGGTGCACCTACCACAGTTTTGTTTTTTTGCAACTTAAAGGTAGAACAAATAGGCTGTAGAAAATACATTTTCTCACTCCGGCATCATTCCCCTTGGTAAAAGAATAGCAAAGTGTAATAAAGCATGGTAAAGCATAAGAAAGCATTGTAAAGACCAGCAAGGTATAGTAAAGCATATTGAAAAACAAACCATGGTAACCCTTATACAAGTTTCCCATAGTAAAAGCACCCCAAAGTGCAATAAAGCACAGTAATAGCATGGTAAAGCATAGGTTCTACTGTATTTGTTTGACCTGAAATCGATTTTATTGTCAGCAATCTAACCAGGGAGAGAAACTGCACTCGACTTAAAATAAACTGCTGAAACGACAGAAAATAATCTATTATCCAACTGCAAACCATTTTGTAAGCAGCTCTCTGTTTACAGTACAGACACGAAACAGAGAGTGGTCCCGGTGTATTAACTGGGGCCCGGTGAGGGTCATCAATTCAGGCTGCAACAGAACAAACTCAGTGCAATTTAAACATGTTTTTTCTGAAGAATAAACGATATATAAATCATAAGAGCTGTCAGTGTTACATGCTGTCAGATCAGGATGTCACTTCCTTGGGGCAGCAGTGTGGAGTAGTGGTTAGGGCTCTGGACTCTTGACCGGAGGGTTGTGGGTTCATAATTGTATGTAAAAATAATGTGATATCTTGTAACAATTGTAAGTTGCCCTGGATAAGGGCGTCTGCTAAGAAATTATTAATAATAATAATAATAATAATAATAACACTGAGCATAGCAGATGCAGCATGAGGTCTCCATAATACTGTACACAATTAAAGGTGCGGTCTCCAATTCCATACACAACACTTGAAAAATATTAAATATAAA
Organism: Acipenser ruthenus; assembly: GCF_902713425.1. Taxonomy (NCBI): domain Eukaryota; kingdom Metazoa; phylum Chordata; class Actinopteri; order Acipenseriformes; family Acipenseridae; genus Acipenser; species Acipenser ruthenus. The sequence continues at coordinate 36,198,072 of NC_081195.1, read as the reverse complement.
CATGCAAAGTTCATGAATGGATTAACCATTCAGCAGAATGAGGCAACAAACAAGCGAACAGACACAAACCTGGTTGCAACGGGGTAGGTCTTGGTTTTACAACAGCAGTTTAAGATTGCACATAGTTACTGGCACACCTGGTGGTCCTTGCTGGAAACACTGGTACTTGAGGTGAAAAGGTTGAAAACCACTGTATTATGCTTTGCTTTTACAATGGTATACCTCAGTAAAATTTTATTTTAATTTATTTTTTATTTTTTATTTTTTTTACCAAAAATACATACCATATTCCACTGCATAGGAAATATCACATTGCCTCGCATTGGAGTGCTCTCAATAAACTGTAAAGAGACTTCCTCCAGGCATAACATGGGAGTTTAGGCTAAAAAAGCTAATTTTGTTCATATTCCGATTCACAGGCCAAGCGGTCTAGTCTGTCACATTCAGGCTGGTCAGAGCGAGATTGCAATTAGGTGTCATTTATTTTTCGTTATGTCTTTCACAGCTGTCAGATTAGAACTGTCAGATTAACAATGTGGTAGGAAGCGTGTGTTTTAAGTGATTATCTTTACTGTATACTGCATACAAATGATATATAGTGTATAGAAATTATGTGGTTCTCCTGAATTAGACATGTCTGCGATCGAGGCTAAGGCCGTACTGAACGGAAATATAACAACGTCCCACAGTCCAGGTCCCGTCCTGTAACATCCTTTTCATCAGCTCACCCAAAACCTCAGCAAAATGTAATTTGTATCGCTAATACATCACAGAAGGCAAGACCCAGGGGGGGTGTTGGATTACTGGGGGAAAGCCAGACCTCCTTGCTGAAGTGGAGGAGTGTGGGAGGGGAGCAGCTTGTTTGTTACTAAAACATACCCCAGAGTATTTAATATTATGAAGGGGGGCGGGGAGAATGAGCAGGTTGTGTGTTCTGTAGGCCTCGAATACCATGTTTGGAGACAACCTGCTCCTCAAACTAGTGACTTGCAAGGATTGTGGTTCTCAAAAATAAGAGGATTTACACATTTAGGACAGGAACTGCCAAGGTAAAGATATTGGCAAGTCGCAGCCAGCTATGAGGCACCTGAGGCACGTGGTTAAAACCATACTAATACAGCACACCCTCGCTATAACGAACCTGTTGGGGTCCAAGTCTTTTGTTGGTTATATCGTTATACCAAGTCTTTTGTTTCTTATAGCAAAAGGACACTCAAAATGAACGATAAACTGTACGTTAATGAGATGAGATTGTGAATATAAGTAGAATTACATGTACCTGTTCTCATGTATGCAGTATTCTGCCTTTGCTTGATCCTATTCATTAAAGAATTAAAACGCAGAATACAAAGAAAAAATCCCGAATTGAAGCTGAACTTTTATTCAAAATCAACCTGACACCAATCGTTTCAAAGTGCACCAAATCTTAATCCAGCATGCAAGAATCCCAGACTGAGTTTTTATTCCAAATCAACCCGACATGAAAAGTTCATCAGATCCTCAAGTTTCTTTTTTTGTTTTGTTTTTTTTTTTAAATCAGTTTTGCTTTGCCGCATGGTTGCTAACCAAGCCAAAAAACAGAGTGCTTTTTGACAACCTATATTCACGACAGAGACGTGCCTGCGCTACTCCATTTCAAACGATCAATATAGTTTCCAGCTTTGTTGCAACATAAAATGATTTTCGTTTCAGAGGCAGTTACACAGAGCGCGCTTTTTTAAAACAAAAGAGTTGACTGCGGAGGTGGCGTCCCGTGCGTACAGACCGGGATGTTCACTGTGTGTTATATGATCTTTTTTAGTTTTTTTTTATTTGGGGTCCAGGGGCCAGGTTCGTTATAGCCGAAGGTTCGTTATCGCGAGGGTGTACTGTAATTATTTATTTAGACCCTTTTACACGTTGCTTTGCCGCAAAATTAATTGCTGAATTTTAAGTAGTGCTCTTATAATGCAAACACATAATGAATCATCACAATCATTATTAATTTTATGTGACGAGTTTAACGAAGGTGAAGTCTTTGTTTTAGGAAACAGTGTTGTAGGTACAAACTCCAAGCAGCGAGGGTAAAGCGATCATCACTGTGTTTTTAAGAATGTAGGAAAATAGTTGAGCTTATTTTGTCATCATTTTTCCGTGATTAAATTAAGAAACTGAGATGGGTTAATGACCCTAAATTCAACAACAAAGGCAGACAGAGCGCTCAGAAATAAAACCCGAAAACCAGAAACCATAAATATCCGTTCTGGTTTATTTTAGAAGCATTCGACTTTTGCATTTGAAGTATCTGGGTTACTTAGGTTTATTTCAGACAATGCATGATTGACTGTGGTAGTTGAGGAGGGTTCTGTCGAGTTCATAATGAGCAATGAGCCTCGCAGCTGGCCAATCACATTAATAGAAGTGAAATGCATATTCATGAGTATGTCAGAACGCAGCCAAACAGCCCATTAAATCGACTGAAGCTTGAGCTTCAACCCTCATTGGTTGTGATGTGCTTACAACTCACTCAGCTAAACTCTCTGTATTGTCAACCCGCTTAACCTCATTTTATTGCTGAATGTGATTTTATAATTAATATCAGACAAAACTTTATGTGTGCCACCACTCTTGTCTTCTCGGTAGTTGGATAATGACGTCACTGTTAGAATTCAAGTTTAATAATAATCTTTATTTTTATTTTTTAATTGATTAGGATTTAAAACTAAGCATAGTGTCTGCAACTAATATTCTGGCATTGCTACATTTCTTATTTTCTTTTACACTGAAGTAGAATTTGGCAAAGAAAAAGCTTTATTTGCCCTGTATTGCACCAGACTTTACCTTGAAACGGAATGTCTACGGATGTCGATTTTTATCTCCTACAAGACCCCTAACTTTACTAAATATTGTTATATCACTGAATAGCTAACTCATCTTATAGTAAAACCAAATATTTGAATGAGAATCTCAGTAGTGCACTAGTCCTCGCAGTGTTTATCCATTTGTAGGGTGACGCAGAATTTGTGCTATGGTGACTGCCAACCCATGACATGAAAAAGGAAAACCAAATATCCCAGAAGAAGGAACGATTAACAGTTCAGCAATACAGTGATATTTTGTAAACAAGTAGGGTTATTGGGCAATACATGTCCCACCGCTAGCCGCTCTGTATTCTTAGAAAATGGACAACATTTCAGAGAAGGAGTGTACTTTTGAGGTGGACTTAACTGAAAACACAAAAGTGACTCACTGACCACAGTCTGCTGCTTGCACCAAATATAAAACAGAGCATGACTTTTTGTCACTTGCCTGTGCAATGAAAATGCCTTGGCATTTTCAGGAGATTTACAAGCTCATAGAAGATCTCTAGTGCTTCATAACATTGCTTCTTAATTGTATTATAAGTCATGTCCCCATTGGAGCCTATTAGCAGCAACTACACAATAATTTCCCTGAGTGTAAATCTCGCACTCGGAATATGTTTAAATAACAACATATTCTGTTAATATCATGTTTTGGTCTGTTTTTTATTTGAATTTAATGGCTTCTAATATGTTTGGCTGCCTCTATTCAAGTTGAGAGTACTTTCTCTTGCAGTCATTGCTGGGCCTGACACAGCAATGACTGAGTGAGAAGTACACTCTCAACCTGCATAGTGGTAGCCACCGAACACTTGGAAACATGCATTACAGTGAGGATTATGGGACTTCTGACAGCACATTGGAGGTGAAGTATCTCAGCCGGTTTCAGATCAGATGGACAAGGCCAGGGCTGCTGTGTTACGCATTAGACCACAGTGGATTGTGTAGTGCAGCGATTTATGAAACATTGTTCCCCTATTGAGTAGAGAGAGTCAGTATAAATAACGCACAGATATAATGCTTTGTCTCTTTCGTCTTCTCTTCAGGGCCAAGTACTTTCGAGGGAAGAAACTGAACGGGGAATATGAGATAAGAGTGGAACAGGTAAGTGTCCTGGTACCCAGTGACAGTTAGCCCATTCCCATCTGTGCAAGTTTAGTGTCTAATATGTGCTCAGGTCAGTCTCCTGCAGTTAGTGGACACGTTTACAATTAAGGAACCCAAAAAAATGTGGGTTCCTTAAGATTACTTTATACTTCAATTACTCGACCGACGCTCAGTGTAATCTCTAGTCGTACATATGACTGGGGGATCAAAGGGAGACGTGGATTTTTCTCAGCTGTAGCTGAACACGTGACACAACAGCATCCCCTCCAACCATACCGATGTGTCCAGTACAGTACTGGCTGTCTCCCTGTGGTACTGGATCCTCACAGTGATAGTGTGAACCCAATGCTGAAATCCACTCTGTTCCGAGTAGGCTTACAGTGACCGTGCTTTGTTGTGATATAAACTCGTCAAAAACGTTTTCAAACAAACTTCATGCTCCTCTATGAAATCTCACTACAATTTGAAACAAACACATAGTTCTGTCAAAAAAAAAAAATACTAAATCGCAATCAAGGTAAATACAGCTATTACTTCGATAAACTAAACCCCCTCCGTAAAATAAACACTGATCGATTCTGAGAAATATAATAATGCATTCCAGCTTGTAGCTGTCATTTTTTGATGTGTCGTTTTTATAGTTTAAAAACCAAATCAACTAGCGGTACCTTAAATTTGCTCTAACATGGTTTTTCTATTAACCTATACCAGTCTTTGTATCTAACATACATCTGATAATGATTGATATATTTTTCATCCATGACAAACCTGCATTGCAGGCGTGGAAGGTAGTAAGATGGAGAAGATATTTTTGTATTTCTTTGCCTTTGTGCTATGCTATGCTGCATGTTAAAGTACAGGTAGTGGACAAAAAAATTGAAACACCAATGTAAAGTCACTTAATAGGGCGTTGGGCCACTATGGTATCCCACTCTGTGGAGTTCTCGGCGTTGCTCACCTGTTTTGCCTTGCACTTCGAATTAATGCACGGATATCACGATCCTGGAGTATGCGCTTCCGCCCACTGTTGCCCTTTGCTGATGATGTCTTTCCCTCGGAGTTCCATGCCGACATCACCTTAGACACCGTTGCTCGTGAAACATCAGCAAGTTCAGCTGTCTTGGTCCCTGAAGCTCCTGCCAAACGCGCCCCAACAATCACCCCTCTTTCAAAGTCACTGAGGTCTCCTCTTGCAGCCATGCTGGACATAATTATAGGCAACCAGGCCTGTCCTGCATTTTTATACATGACCCTAAGCATGCTGGGATGTTATTTGCTTAATTAACGCATGAGCCACAATTGTGTGGAAGCCCTTGCTTTCAATATACTTGGTGTCCCTCATTTACCCAGGTGTTTACATTTTTTTGTCCACTACCTGTAGTTTCATTGCACCATGTTTTTCCTATTGTTTTTTTCATAAACGTAGTGCTCTACTATCGAAATTAGTCTCTTAAATGATCAGGCCCATGCTAAATCTGCTTGACACGTTAGTAAATTAACTGTGTTCTCTCTCTGGACGCTGTCTGGAATACAGAGGTAGAATAGACTGGTTAGAGGCAGCTGCTTTTTATTAAATCATAGCTTGTTTAGGTCTTGCATAAAATAAACAGGGGTGTGCTTACTAGTGGTGTAGCGATTCATAGTGTATCGATAGAGGTACTGTAAGTATCGTTTGTATCCTGGCACTAGACCAAAAGCACAACGATCACGAATGGTCTTGAATGAAGAATCAGTGTGTTTTATAGTTGGTCTGAATGCATACTCTCTCTATCTCCGTCGTTAAATTATTATGCATCATACAAGCAGCCCGTCATGGCCCCCCTGTGCATCGCGATACATATTGTATTGTGACACTAGGGTATTGTTATACCCCTTACCCTTACTGTACTGCAAGTTTTCCCACTTTGTATGGAGGCTGTGGGCTGGTGCTATAGACTCTGTTGGATGACTTAGTGATTCCTTGTGACGGGGTGCCCGCTTCCCCCTATATATTTGTATTATGATTTACTGTTATTGATTGTATTTTGTATATTCTTCTGTTTTGAAAAATGGCTGTGTATTGGTTCAAATGCAGTTGTAATAGTGTTTGGCTAGGATGGGGTTAATTCCCATCCAGGGATGATTGTTCAGGTGCAGGTGGTCAAGAGTTTATTGATTGTTAATTGTGCAATTAACTCCTAACCACCTGCTATATAAGCCCAGCTCCAGGCTCATTGTTTGGTTGGAGTTAGGAGAAGGAACAGATACAGAGTTTGGAGAGTTTGGAGAGTTTGGAGAGTTTGGAGAGTTTGGAGAGTTTGGGGAGTTTGGGACTGCTACCTTTGTTTGGTTAAGGTATTCGTTCTGTTTATTTCCGGTATTGTAGCTTTCTTGTGTTTGGCCCTTGTGCCCTTTTATTTGTGTTTTGAAAAGTTTATTTTGTTTAATAAAAAAACTGCGCAGCCACGCAGTGTTTTGCCCTGCATTCTGCCTTTGGTGTACTGCTTTCCTGGAACCTGACGTCGCACACATCACCACATCAGCCATCCTGCCACATTCCTGCATTATAAAAGCAGAGAGTCCTTGCTTTAGAAATTACAAACCTGTTATTTCCAGAGCTTTGATAGCTTTCTCTATAATCAACACTTTAATTGAATTACCAGATATGTTTTTTTTTGGTTCTCCAAAATTAAAATACTGGGAAGACTCTTTTCTGATGTTAAAGCAAATAAACCATTGCCGACTTTGTATTAGAACTGAGCTCTAGGCCTCTAAAGTATAACATAGGATGAAACAATTACGGTCAGTATTTGTGCAGTTTTCCTGTGGTTATACTATGCATTTACCATAGTTTACTGTGGTTTGCCATGTTTATTAATATGCTTTACCATACCTCACTATTATTTATGCTTTACCATGTTTTCACTGAGATTTATTACACTTTGCTATGCTTTTACTATAGTTAACTTGTATGAGGGGTTAGTTGGCTTTTTGATTAATTTACCCTGTACATGAAATATACAAGGATGCAATGCAAGACTGAAAACTACTGCGAGGCCCTGGCTTTGCCTGCTGTAAAAACACTATGATTCTGATTATGAACCTCTCTAGTCTGCAAAACCCTAAATAACGTCTAGAGCATGTTAAAAATGAAATCCAAATGCTTTGTTGGACCCGGTAGGGATCCAGTTAATAGATTTCAGATGCACTGTGAATATACTCTCTGAAGGGGTAGGTGTGGGTCATCTCATTCTGCATAAAGAACAGATGCTGTTTGCTCTTTTTAAATACACGGTAGCAATGTGTTTCTTTTGAAGTTTTTTTTTTTTTTCTTCTTCTTAATACCTTAAGGGAAGGAATTTCCTGAGCTCTAAAGAAAACGGTCTGCTTCCTTTAGGTCTAAGTTATTCTCTTTCAGAATTCCTGCGGTGAAATAAAACCATACTTCCAAAAGGAGCCTGACCCACCTTCATCACACAGGAAATTTGTTTGGGTGGACCGTCTTGATCCAGAATGATTATTTATTTTTTATTTTTTTTAAGAAAAGCATTAATTTAGTTTTACAGAAGTTTTTCGTTGGTGGGTTTGCTACATTATTCCAGTCCTTCTATACACTGTCAGAAGTTTGTTGTACAGTACATTTAAAAGGTAATTTAGAGTACTTGCTTCAATGGCTGGTTTCACAGACCCCGATTAGCACCAGTCTTGAATTACTTAATGCTACTTGATGTAGGGCAGCAGTGTGGAGTAGTGGTTAGGGCTCTGGGCTCTTGACCGGAGGGTCGTGGGTTCAGTCCCAGGTGGGGGACACTGCTGCTGTACCCTTGAGCAAGGTACTTTACCTAGAATGCTTCAGTAAAAACCGAACTGTATAAATGGGTAATGGTATGTAAAAATAATGTGTAAAAAATAATGTAATTGTATGTAAAAATTATGTGATATCTTGTAACAATTCTAAGTCGCCCCGGATAAGGGCATCAGCTAAGAAATAAATAATAATAATGATGTAAAATAGTCCCAGATTTGTTCTCATCAGCTCTGTTGAACCAGACGCAAATGCTTTTTTAAACCAGTGGGATTAAAATGTATATAATTATAAAGGGAGCGGGTAGTTAGATCTTTAAAATTGTAGAGTTTGATATCCTCCTTTTATATGTCCCTTACCAGGGGTGGAAATAAGACTCCCATTGCATAGCAGTTTGATCCATTCCTGTTTAATAAGACACACCTGAGCTTGTTACCTGTACACTGTGGCTAATCAAGCTCGGAGTAAAACCTGGAATGGGTGAAACTGCTATGCAGTAGGAGTCTTATTTCCATCCCTGCCCTTACTATTTTTGGCGTTTGCAGTCGGTTCTGAGTGGTTCTGGGTTTAGCTGCTCCAGCACCCTCCCATTCTTCCATCTCAGAGATGACACTAGGACAGCTGTCTAATGCTTGTCTGAGCCCTTCACAGCTCTGTGTTTATCACAGCAGCGTTGCTGTATTCCCCTCATAGCTGACTCCAGTGAAACAGTCCACCCAGCGGGACAAGCAAACCTTGAGTTTCCTCTTGCAAATTACACCTAGCCTCAAAGCACCTTTTAAATTTAGAAAAATCAATTATATAGCAGATGGTCAATAACTAAAAGTGGCACTAAAGCCTTGATTTACTGCCTTTTAATCGTTCAGGAATGCGCAGCGCAGGTGTGCCAGAGTAATTCTGAAATCGGGTAAGAGATTGAATTGCTTTGACAGGAGCGACGGTAACCTAAATAGCGTCTTAAAGAAAGAGACGTCTTGCCTGTTTCCTTGGAGATGTGCTTAAAGAAAGAGACGTCTTGCCTGTTTCCTTGGAGATGTGCTTAAAGAAAGAGACGTCTTGCCTGTTTCCTTGGAGATGTGCTTGAATGGCAGAACATGTTCAATTCTGCCCTTACAGCAGTTATTATTAAATTTGAAATTAGCTATAAGAGACTTTCCAGAATTTACTTTGACACTCTCTTTTACAGTGGCACAGCCAATTTTCAAGTAAAACTGTTTTGGTTTTCTTAGTTTATTTTAAAACCTTTTCATTAGGCTTGCGTTTGTGTCACAAATCGTTCACAAGCTTACAGACCACATGTGTACCTTCATCAGGTGAAAACATTAAGGGCTAGATCCTGTAGTACTAATCTTGCACTCCCTTACCCAAGGTAACATTAGATAGTGCAGGATTAGAGCTAATCAGGGCCTGTGAAACCAGCCTTTAATGTTTACTTTGCATACCGTTCTGTACGGTAAACTGTATGACTTGTGTGAAAAAAGAAAAGCAGCAGTTCTTTCTTGGGTGAAAAGGGTGATACTTTGTAAAATGCTGTTTTAAGTCAAGACACTACATTGAATCATGTAAGAAGTGCAGTTGTGCATGGTTATTTGTCATGCGCTGTGAAAGTAGCGCATCTTTTTCACAGCAGTGACGCATGATAACCCGAGCCATTGCAGGCTATATCTTGAGAACTGTGCCTCTTAAATAAAGGCCATTGTCTTTTTAAGCCATCCCAGACTGTCATGATAAATATGTTGCTGTGGCTGAGCTGTTTGTGGGCACATATGGCAGCAGAGTCACAGCAGACCCACACTAAGCAAGTCAGTGAATCGCTTTAACCCACGGAGCTGCTAATTAATGGAGACGAAGATGACATTTTCTTTAGACTGAAACATTTATAACAGCCATTACCAAGAGATTAGACAGATGTTACTGTGCCGTTCCTTCCATTTATCTTCTTAATGTGGCAGCAATGCAGAGCAACGAGCAAGAGAGCCGAAGCTTGGTGCAGCACTGTCGCTGTGCTATGAAGAGTGTTCTCAGGCCTTACCAAGAACATTACACATCATGTACTTCTTGATTTACACTGGCGCTGCTCCAATAATTAACGAAGAGTCAAAAAACTCAGCGGATACCCAAAATCCTGCACTTATGTTTCAGAGGACAATGTAATACTTGTGTTGGCCAGGGCGGTGGGGGCACTCTAAAGAACAAAAAGGTTCCAGCCTCTGACCAACATTGGAAACAAGGGAACAAGAAGCTCAAATGTGGGCATCCTGTTAGGAGACAGGTAGGTGAGTTGATTGTTTAATTGATGTGCAAGTAAACCGGCCACATGATATGAAAGCCCCTGGCTCGGGCAGCCATGTGCTTAGTGTTTGCACTCAAGCAGGAGAGGGTGTGTCTGCTAGGAGCTGATACCAAGCTCCTGTTATTCTTGCCTGTAACAGAAAGATGTTTCTTTGTCAATGCTCCAGTGGGACTAGGCTTTTGTTTTCTCCTTTTACTTATGTACTTTTGTTTTCTTTATTCTTCAAATAAAAATGCTCACCAGAGCTTTAATTACATATAGTTGTGTTGTGGTCACTGACCACTCGGCCCGCATCTCTGCAGTTGTACACGTGGCGTGCATTACATTGTATACATTACGGTAGCGTGTGAGAGAATGCAGGCCCCCCTTAACCCATAAAAAGAGGGGGTAGCCGGTTCCCATCACAGAATGACTTCCACCCTGGCCTCTGCACAGATCCCTTCTCCACATGCCACACTCTCTCGCCCTCAGCTTTGACTGCCTTATAAGGTGTCGGTTTGAGCTACTAGCTGTTTGAATAACAAAGCAAAGCTGTGCTCCAGAACTGGTATCTCAGCTCTCAGTGCAGAGACAGCAGTGAGTGACAGACATGCTCACTGGGGCCCATCCCTCCAAAGCTAATGTCCCTCTTGAGCTGAACACCCCAGAGAGCCAGAGAGTGAAGATATCACTGCAGCTCCAGCGGGTGGGCATGCCTTCCCCACAGTACTCCTTGAGGTTACCCTGTGCTGCTTTTATGGGGTAATGTTACGCAATGATAGAAATATGATACATACAGTATATAGATATGTGTGTGTGTGTGTGTTTTCATCCAGGCTACTTCCCAAGTGAACACCACAGCACTGCCAGGCCCTTATACAAGTTTTCATGGTAGATGTGCATGAGCAGTTTACACCCTATCCCTTCTGTGCAAAACAAACCCCATAGATACATGTTTTTAAATGAACAGCATTTCATCGTTCTTCCTCCATTCATTACACAGTATAGTGGCTGGGTCTAGATCCTCTGTTAACAGGATAATAGAAGTTAAAAACCACATTTCATGTGTCACCTGTTACAACGCAAGCCTTCATTTACAGTATGCTACCCTTTTTGATTGAATAGTTATCATTTTTAGATTGTATTTCAAAATTGATAGGCCAACTATGGATCACAGCCCATAAATGCCTCTAATAACTCTAACTGATAAGACATCACAGAGAGTTCTGAACGTGTCTGATTTTCCCATTGAGAACAATAAACCGTGTTTTTGCTGTGCTTGCTTGCTCTCTAAGGGACATGTATTTAAAGTAGTGATCCATGAAAGCTGCTGGGAGGTTTGGGATTGTGGGAAGAGACTGACTGGAAACAGCAAGTCTCAGAGAATAACACCTGCCAAAGAGTTATTTTTAGAGGGGAGGGTAATACAGTGGAAAAAACGAGGTATCTTTTAGTTATTTTTAGTTGTGCTTTCCTCATTTTGCAGCTTCTATTTCAACAAATATTTCCAGAGAAAAACTCAAATATTTATTGCACTGGATTGGGAGACAGCACCAGTGAACAACTGAGCTTTTAGACAGAGGATCAAGCCAAGTGCCAGGAACAACGCGGGCAGTGACGGAATGGGTCTTGGGTCTGTGAGGAATCTGCCACGCCGTCGCAACAGTTTATTTTATGCTTATAGAAGGTTTACTTTGAAGCAGACAGCGGTCAAGCTCTAAAGGAAGCACCTGCCAGCTATATTAAGGCAAAAAGGTGCGGTTACACTTCCTGCAGTTTGAATAAACCCACCTCCAAACGATGACCTGATGGGTGACACTGCAGACCCATAAATGAGGACATTTATAAGCATGCCTCAGCTGGATGTAAGTAATTTAGATTTCCATATTATTCTGGAAGGGGTATGAAATATCACATCTGTCTTAACTTACATATTCTTGTTTCGATTCACATTTTAATAATACAGTGGCCTATGTTTGTTAATACAGTACTCGAGAGGCAGGGGAGTATTAAACAAATCCTAAGCAGAAATCATCTTAAGGACAGACGGTAAACTGTGGCACCGCATGATAACTGTGGCACACTGTGCCGTGCCTCGAGATACCATCGATTTGCCAAGGTGCGGTAGAAGTTTTCCATGGAACCCAATGTATATCATTTTCTGTTTCAGTCAGACGTTTAAAGCACCCTTGTGACCTCAGTAGATCTCTTGGAATGATGCCTTACCTCTAAGTTCAGCTGGTACACCAGAGTGTAACCATTAACCTGTCCCCCTGCAACACTCTGTCCTTAGTGGATGTAAGAATATACAATTACATACAAAGTGGATCTTAAGAAGAATAATACTACATTAGTTAAGGCAACTGGGATGTTTTACAGCCATACCAAATTGCCTTTTACCCAGCCAAAGGTGCTAAAATGAGGGTGTCACTGAGACCAAATAGGATGTGCTCTATTCTAGCAAAAATTGCTACTGTGCAACATTGATATGTCTCCCCGCCTCCCATTTCAGTCTCTGCTCAAAACTGCTGATTCTCCCTCAAAAAAAGTTATTCTGCATGTCATCAGTCTCTAAATCCGAACTTGAGTATTGACCTAAAAAAAAACTGGGGACTCATTTTTCACATATAGCTTTCAAACCTGATCTAGTCTGGGCTCACCAAACACCTGCGCAGTTACAGGCCGAAAATGTTCAGTCCTGACCTGATTCCAGGTGACCTCCAGGTGCTGGCGGTGGGATAAGAGCGTCTTTCATTGAATCAGACCCTTATTTGGAAGCTGCAGAACAAGGAGGTTCCAAGACAGAGTGCTCACAGAATACCAAGGTCTGTATCTGGCTGGGGGGATGGCGGGGGGTGTACCAGACAAGTATTGCTCTGTATGTGATTTAATCTGGCAGGGAATGGAATCCCTTGGTGCTTCCTGATCCCTTGCATCTATTGAGATGCAAAGTTGTGGGACTGTTCCTTTTATAAATATTATTTAGGAAAGGTTCGGTGTTTAGTTGAAACCTGAATACACAGCAGCCCGAGCATAGCAGGTTTCCGGTGCTTGAATTATTAAAATGTTACTAATATTTAACAACTTTCTGCAATGCCCTCAGGATAAAAGCTAGATTGTTTTTTGAATGCACATAACTGAAATAAATCTTCACAGTAGTTGTGAAGTACATCCCCATGCTCGTATTGGTCTGCAGTACTAACCCTTCGTGGGAAATACTGGCCAACCACTTTCATGTTTTTGTTTAGTTTCATGAAAGATTGCTCTCTATGTATAGTTTAGCATGAAGCTTTAACAAACTTAGAGCAATGTTTCAACAGTAAGTTTTGATAATAACAAGGCATACTGGTTTTATGATATAAATCTTTAATTACTTCACAGTAAAGTAAAAGTAAGAACAACACAACACTATTGAAAAAAAACGCCAAAACCACCTTTAACTGCCCATTTCGTGCAATAAACAGCTGTATAAACAAAACCGGCCGGAACACTGGGTTCTGAAGCTGCACAGAGTATGAAAATGATACACATAATACAACTAAGTGAGAACAACATAACACTGCTGAAAAAAAACACCGAACCCACCTTTAACTGCCTATTCTGGGTAATAAAACTGTATTTATTTTTGTTAATATGATCTTCACTATATATATATATTTTTTGCACAACTTTTTGGTTCTTCTTACAACTTTTTGGTTCTTCTTGGTTTTAAAGGTCTCAAGGACAGAGCACAAGGATATTAAGTGATTTGCTCTGGGTCACACACAGTGTGAGTTTGGATTTGAACTGGGAACCACCTGGTATGAAGCTTTTGTCTTTAACCACTGTGCCACCTTACCCAAGCTTCAACAAATACCTAGCTAATTCACCTTTTTAACTCTCAACTCTCGCTTTTTTCTTATGTCATTCTTAGCCGAGTCCATGACAATTCGTCCAATAATTACACTGTAGCCTATAATATTCTGTGCACAGAGGGAGCACATTTAATAATGTAACAGGAGGTGGGAGGAGGAGGCGTTTTGGGCAGGGGTGTGTTGGGGGCTATTGTTGGTTGTTCGGGTGTGGAAGGGAGGGAGCAGTTACTGAATGGCTGGATATTGTGAGCATGGGTGTGGAGTGTGATTGTGGGGTTATCTGGGGGGCTTTGTAGCGGCCGCCGCTGTTTACAAATAACTTTGTTCATTAGCTGCCTTTGTCTTTTATTTGCTCCCAGTTCCCGCTCCCTTTTTCTTATTAATTTAATAAACACTGGCTTGAGACATGTTGTAAAACAAAATCTGACATGCTCCGCCTCATTTGTACCCACAAGGGTTGTATGTTACATTACAGGCTAATGAAACCCCAATCTCTTCATGCCCAACAGATACCACGTTAAAAATGTGATACAGTTTAACAATCCGACCTACATCTCACTCGTTTTACATTGCAGTCTCAATCACACATTCGCTACTGTTGATTCTGCATCTCACTCTAAAAACAGTCTCATCAACAACACTAGCTTGTTAAAGTGAACAATCAAACAATTTATATGTGGTCACACAGTCAACATCTTAAAAGTACACACACATTTTTCTTATATTATGACTCTTAAAATATGTACATCTAGTAATAGGGACAATTACTATTACTACTCAGCAGTTTACAGAAGTCATGACATTTTGGAGAAATGAGTACAGAGAGTTATCAGCATACCACATGAGCTATTAAACTGATTATTAGAAAGTAAAAATACAGAATCTTACACATGGTTTCAAACCGCACCAGATAAACGGTTCCACATCAAAGACATAGAACCGTTTTTGCTCAATTTTGTTTTCCTGAGAGTACAACACATTGTTGAAATTTGCTTCTAGTGCTTAATCAGTAAAAACAAGATTTGGTCAATAACATGATATTCTCTGTCGTCACTGAATTTGTAGTCAAATGTAGTGTTTCAATCCAGTACAATAGTGATCAGTGCCTCTGCAGGTGTTTCTATCAAGGCTGAAAAGCGTAGCGTGTAAAGTCTACTAGACAGTAAAAATCAAAGAACATCCCCTCGGCTGAATACCCATTCTTGAATTTGAAGTCGTTCAATTCATATTAACCCATTGCATGCAGGGAATGGGCAATTAAAGGTCGGTTAACACTTCGGACAGTTTTTGTAAGTATGTTACTCACTGTATTATGTGTCAGCTGTGTCTTTTTTTTCGTCCCCTGTGCAGCTTCTGGGCAGCTTTATTAATCAAGCTCTCTGTGCCTCAGGGTCCCATAGAGCAGCGCACCCCTCTGTCTGTGGTCAAACCAGAGCTAGAATCTGAGATACAAACACTGAGCAACTGAGGCAAACAAAACACATGCTGGGCATTGCATTTCATACAGCCCTGCTGTGCATGTAGGATTGTGCGTTGGGGCTGTGGTTAGGGAGAGCTGGCCACAGCCTCTTGCATCACTACTCTCCAGTTCGTTCTGAGCGGTCAAGGATGTGAAGACACAGGTGTTTGTTTTATGCTGCGTTTACACTGCCACCTCGGACCTGAGCCGACTCAGGTCATTTTTCACAAAGTGTTTACACTGCGGTTGTGCCCTGAGCCGGCTTAGTTGGCCGTTTTTAGGACAGCTGAGAGTTGGCCGCGTGTGCTTACACTGCAGAAAAACGGCCAGTGTAAACGCACCATTATTGGCTCATTTCTGTAGAGAAACAAAGCTAAAGGAATGATCTGGCCTTGAAACGAGACCAGAAGCAGAGCAACCTAATCTAGTTCACCTGGTACATTTTGTATGTTTGGTTGCTGTGGCTCCAAGCAGGCATTTCCCTGTGTGCAGTACAGCGGGACGTTAGGCATATCAGGGTTGTATTTGCAGTAAACTGGGAATAAATATGGGACTAGAGATTTTTTATTTTTTTTTTAGTCATTGCCAATTAGTTTTTATTATTTTCTCCCCAATTTGAAATGCCCAATTATTATTATTTTTTTTTTAGGCTCAGCTCACCGCTACCACCCCTGCGCTGACTCGGGAGGGGTGAAGATGAACACACGCTGTCCTCCGAAGCGTGTGCCGTCAGCCGCCCGCTTCTTTACACACTGCGAACTCACCGTGCAGCCGTCTCAGCGCTACAGCGTCGGAGGACAACGCAGCTCTGGGCAGCTTACAGGCAAGCCCGCAGGCGCCCGGCCAGACTACAGGGGTCGCTGGTGCGCGGTGAGCCGAGGACACCCTGGCCGACCTAACCCTCTCTCCCCCCGGGCGACGCTCGGCCAATTGAGCGCCGCCCCCTGGAAGCTCCCGTCCACGGTCGGCTGTGGAATAGCCTGGACTCGAACTTGCGACGTCCAGGCTAGAGCGCATCCTGCACTCTTGCGAGTGCTTTTACTGGATGCGCCACTCGGGAGCCCCGGGACTAGAGATTTAAGTATGAGGCTGTATAAAGTCACTTTGCAGTGCAATTTTCCTGTGACCAGAGAGCAGCACTCTGCTGAGCTGCTCTTGTACTAAGAGCCAGCAGAATGTAGATCTCACATCATCTCACTATAATACTGCACTGAGGGGTTTGATACCCCTGTTCATATCCCCCCCAAACCTCAGTTGAGTTTATCGTAATTTATAATTGTGCTGCACTGTGTGAATAATGCTCAGTTTATTTAATAAAGTTCGGTTTCAGGCTTATTTTTAGGTTTCCTGCAGTATTTGAACACACTTTCTACATTTCCCCTTGATGATAAAAAACATAAGCCAACAAAACCCTGCCATTTTGAGGTGGTCCACAGTCCTGGGGCTCTGTGGGCCCTCCCCCATTGTTTACTGTTGTTTCCTTCACAATGTGAATGTTTTGATTTAACAAGCCAAGAAGCTCCAGGAATAGCTGCACAGGAACACGTTCACATTCCTTGTAAAACCAAGTGACCTTTCTGCAATGACATGGGTAGGCAAGGCCAGACATCACAGGCGCATCTGAACTAACAAAAGCTCTCCTCTCACAGCACAGCCTCACAGTGAGTTAAAAGGGCTGGCCTTTCATTTTTGTTTACCAAACAGGGGAGTAAAAGAGTTGAGTCCACAAGCCAGTTTACCTCTAGGCCCTGACATCAGCTTTTAAATCTAGCAGCTTCTAGGTAAATACCTCATTAAACGAGGCATTTAAACAGAGCAGGAATCCAGGATTTTATAATACATAGCCTGGCACGCCATCAGAGTGGCTGCTCAGAATCACTATGCTGTGCACAGCCTGGCTTAGTGTAATTAGGCATTCTGCACTCCAGGTCTCTTTCCAGGGCTTGTGTGCATGTCAAAAATTCGCCGTCCATTTCCCTTATTTAATCCGACCCCTGCCAAGTTTCATTTTTCTGTCTTGAAAGCGTGTGGTTTTAATTTGTGGCCGCCTAATTACCAAATCCCTCTAATTTTGTGATTTATTTTGTGTTGGATCACAATTTCACTGAGCTGACAAGCTGGCACTAAATCCAGCGTTCTCCAGTCTGCTGCTTGGTTGTTTTGGGAGGTGTTTGCAGATTAGGAGTGTGGGCTGTATTGATGATTTTCATTCCTATTAAATTACTCTCATCAAATGTTAAACTAGTCCCTTTTGTTAGGAAAGCACTCTTGACCACACCCCTTTACATTTTACAACCATCAACCTTCCTGCAGATATACACTAATTCAATTTCAGTTGATTCAGTAGCAGGGCAAGGGTGTAGTCCGGTCAGGCTTCTTCCATGAGAAGAATCCACTTGCTGTAGAACTATCCTTTCCCAGTCAGATAGCCCATTTACTTAATTCTTGTTAATTTTTGTTTTCTTCAATGGCAATCCAGTTAATGGAGTTCTTTTTGAGTCTGGAGATCCAGTTGTTATTTGCTGCGGTTCATTTCTCTGACTGACAACCAAACTCAGGGAAACAAAGACTCTTTCCTGACCTTGACGTTACTTACAACTTTCATACATATATCTAATTGCTTACAATAGCTAGATTGAATTAGGGGCACCAGCACCTGAGATTCATAAGGAGTCACTCTTAGTTAAGCGGAGGGCCTCACTTTATCAGTGTTGCTATAGTTATCGAGCTAGTCCTACTCCCTTTCTCATCTTCTTGTGCCGTGCAATTATAAATAAGTTTAACCCAAAAGAACAGGGACTTTATCTCTGTGGTTGTCATAGAGATGAGGCTAGCTGGTCTTCAGTTCCCTTCATTGTAATTTCTAGGTCTCTTTTTTACCTGTTTTGTGTTCCTACAGATATATGATAGGAGTGTCAGCAGAATGTTGAGTTTAAGGGTTTAACCATTAGCCGTTAGGGATTATATTCCTGTCCTCTGTCGGTAAAATGAGGTTAGGGGCTCTAAAGCCATGAATGCAGACGAGCCCGGCTCTTTTGCATTGTGGTTAAGACGCTCCATTGCAGTGTGCCAGCCTCCACCCTGTTACACATGCATGTGAAATATAAGAGCTGGCATGAAGTCGCTTGGCTGTGGCTTATCTAGCTGGTGGAGAGTGCTGTATTATGGTACCATCACCGAACGAGACACATTCTCACAAAGGGATTCTTTTCTAAGCATGGTAACTTGAGTTGAGCATATCTCTGCTGATAAAGCTCTGGGACTAAAAAAGCAAACCACATGCAGATTTCCTTCAGCAATGACATCAATTATCGGATACATTTAAACTGAGGCACAAAAACAAAGCAGATGAATAAAATTGTACAAGAGACTATAGGTAACTGTAAAAGGCCTAATCAAGCTACTGTATATCCGGGAGACACAAGAGTAAACGTTACTTGGATTGGTTTCACAAACGTCTGGAAGTGGTTTTCCTTCACTGATCGGTCAGCTACAATAGCATTATATTAATACTTTGTATAACTTGCAATTGTCTTTTAATACAATTTCATATCACTAGCAAACAGGTGCACAATAAAATTAATTTACCGCATTTTGGAATCAGCCCCCAAAGAGTAGTCTGGAGAGATTTACAATTTTATAATAGCTCAAATGAGTTATCCCACATTGGAGACTATTGAGACTGAAAAGCACCTCTGTTTAAAATCTAGATCCCTTTATATATAAAAGCTGAGTATCATTTTTAAAGCACGAGAATTTTGGTTCAGCATTCCTAATAATCTATTTCTGTTCTCTCAAGTGGTACCTTGTCATTGTTTCTGCAAGCCAACGTGAATGTTTCAAAGTTCTTTAACTTGCCAATTTGAACAACCCATGCTCTTGTTTGTAATAGTGAAACAAACAGCATTCAAAAATTAAAGGACAAGCTTAAAACAACAACAGCATCATGATGTGTTTATTTTTAACAGTTGAAGAACAAGTGTTGAGAATGACGTTGTAAAACAGAATTTAAACAAATTGTAAAACAAGTTTATTTGTTCATATTTTTTTGGGTGGGAAGAGGGGATGTGAAGAAAAACTATGGGGTAGGTGTACTAAACTAAACTTCTGCATTGTGGGGTAGGTGTAGTAAACTTCTGCATTGTGGGGTAGGTGTACTGTCGCAATGGTCACAAACGAGTCGGAAGTCTCGGGTGAAATGTACTAAACAAGCGCAATGCTGTTAGCGACTTTTTAGGGAATGCTTTACAACAGCTGTTTCTGTTTGCGGTTCAAGCGTAGGTGAATGTGTAAGTATGGGCATTCCTGCATAAATCAGGAAACAGGGGGCGGAGATGCAAATGAGGGTTCTCAAATATTATAACGAGATGTACGAAAGCTGCAAGTAATTGCAACACTTACAATTGCATCAGTTTGTTAAGAACTTTTGAAAGCATGTTTTAAACAGTGGCATTTCCTGTCCGCTTTTTCTCGTGTGTTGCCAGCTGTGCTCAATGCATTTTTGAGGCGAATGGCCAAATACCTATTTTTCACTAAAAGCAGGGTGTACTTACAAGCCTTGAAAACACATTTCTGGTTTCCCCAACATGTTGGGAGCAATAGACTGCACACATGTGCTGCTAACCCCTCCAGCTCATTTCTGAGCATCTGTATAGGAATAGGAAACACACCTATTCTATTAATGTGCAGGTGGTTTGTAATTGTACACAATTCAGCACTGCACCACTGACTAACTTAAATAAAAACAGACAGTACAGCATACATTTGGCTTATAGGCTACCAATGATAATACGAATTAGTGGTATAATGCAAATTTTGTTGCTGGTCCTTTTGAAATTCGTATTAACGAGAATTGACTGTCCTCCTGTAAGTATCATAACTTGTCAATGCGGCACCATGATCTATTTTGTGTTAATTGCCAAGGCTTCCAAGTTAATAATAATAATAATAATAATAATAATAATAATAATAATAATAATAATAATTTTAAAATAAAACCCTAAAATCATTTAGTTTAAATTTAAAATAATCTTTTATTCGCATTGTACACCAATGTGTGCAATGCAGCAGCATGATTTATTTTGTGTTACCGGTAGCCTACAGGCTAAAGTAAAAAGAAAGTGTGCTAGGTGTTCATTTGATTTTACTACTGTACTGTATTACCTGTATACTGTATAGGTGTACTGTACAGATTTATAATGTGTAGCCTACTCAAAACATTAGTTTGATTCTTGCACCCTTGCATCTATAGATGTAATCATTCAGGCACTCTCTGCTGCAGCAAACCACAACTCAACTCCCGCTATTCATTTGAACAATGTCGCATGACTCACAATAGAGATCTCGTTAAGAAGACACAACAAATATTTACATGAGTATATTGCGGCTCTTTTCATTAACATATTTTCTCATAGTACATACGACAACATGTATACTTTGCTAAGTGTCACAATGAAAATGTAAATTGCAGTATGTTTGCGCTGTGACTGGCCCATCGTAGTACACCTACCACTATATGTATTACTAAGAATCCGAATACAAAATTCGCTCTGCTTTTTTAGAGTGGGATATTTTCTCCGCCACTCAGAAGCCCCTGCTTTCTGAGGGCCATCAGTCTACACTGTCTAACATCTCGCGCAGGGCGTGTGGCTGAGATCATTTCTTGCTAAATTTATGTTGCTTATTATTTTTCTAAGAGTAAAGCTTTAAATCTGCAGGCCGTTGTTTGTTTTGGTATTGACAGTGTTTTCTTCTGTTCATGTACTGGTGGTTTGCTTTAAATAATTGACGTCAGCAGTTTTATCATCAACCTTATTATACACAGCCTGGCAGGGCAGGGGCCCTGCAAGTATTAATATGTGTATGTGTGGTCCAGTGGTTAAAGTCCAGGGCTTGTAACTGGAAAGTCACCGGTTCAAATCCCACCTCTACCACTGACTGGCTCACTGTGTGACCCTGAGCAAGTCACTTAACCTTCTTGTGCTCCATCCTGCGGATGACATGAAATCAATGTCCTATTGTATGTCATATAATGCACAGTTCACAGCCTACCTCTGTAAAGCGCTTTGTGATGGTGGTCCACTATGAAAGGCGCTATATACAAATAAAGATATTATTATTATTATTTTGTGGCAGGGACAGGGTTAAAAGCCTCCCTGCCAGCATGAATTGTTTAATTTATGTTAATTGTTTAATTATTAATTGTTAACTGTTTTATTGTTTTGGCAGTTGCCCTCATTATTGTTAAATTAGAGCCAGCTGCCTATACCTGTTTCTCTGGGGTATATAAATGTTAGGTTACTTACCGCAGAGACCATTTTCTCTTTTGCATCGAACCCGTCAGGGCGACTGATGCGACCTCGCTGGTTGGTGGGGGCAAGCCAGCATTGTCATACGCAGTCGAGACTGTGTACACAATTCAGTGCGACGGTCGCTGCTTTGAGAGGGCCTGTCCTAGGGTCCGTATACCGTGACAGACAAAGAGCTTGTCAGAATGACGCAGAGCTCTTGTCCTATCCACGTACCACCTCAATGCCCGCACCAGACAGAGGGAGTTCAATCTCCTACACTCTTCCGAAGAAAACGGAGGTGGATGGAAAGACTCCAGTTCCACAGACTGGTTCATGTGGAAGGCTGTGATCACCTTAGGGAGGAAAGCAGGGTTTGTTCATAGTGACACCCTTAGAGGCGTATAGCGACCTAGTGGGGTCCATTTTGTCTCTCGTCTGCCTCGAGTGCTTAACCTGCTTCACTTGCAGAGATGGGGAGTGGCTACCAGGGGTTGGCAACTGAGGGGCTCTGGAACAATTGGAGGTGGGGGGACCGGGGCCCCCAGGGCGGCTGACGGCTCGGCCACAGAGGACAGAGCCTCCACCCCCGTGGACCTAGCCAACCTATTGCCAAGCACCGAAGTGGCGTGCTGGACACCCAAGAACCGCGCACATAGAGAATGCCCATCCTCCTGGCGCATGTTCGCCCTGCTAGCATGACAGGCATATCCCAAAAGTAATATTGGTGGTCGTCTTCGAATTGAAAGGGAACCCCAGAGTTAGTTCATTCAGGGCTGCTGCTGTGTGAAGAGCCCGACTGAAGTACTATTAATAATGAAAATCACTGAACAGCATATGAAACACATGCCTGTGCGTGTACTCATTGCAGGCTTGATATTTCCTGTCGCTCTGATCCCAACACAAGCATTCAACCAGACTGAATGCTTGTACTGATACTTTATTATCTGAGCTATTGACAATCTGTCTTGGGAACCACATTGGCGGTTGTTATGAGTGACCTGCTTTTTCACCAACATCTTTAATATTGGGGCAGCAGTGTGGAGTAGTGGTTAGGGCTCTGGACTCTTGACCGTAGGGTCGTTGGTTCAATCTCAGGTGGGGGACACTGCTGCTGTACCCTTGAGCAAGGTACTTTACCTAGATTGCTCCAGTAAAAAAAAAAACAACTGTATAAATGGGTAATTGTATGTAAAAATAATGTGATATTGTAAGTCGCCCTGGATAAGGGCGTCTGCTAAGAAATAAATAATAATAATAATAATAATAATATTCTTGGATGGTGGGCTGCATTTTGCTGACATCCCTTGTCAGAATGCTGCAAATCTTCTATTTCTCAGACAGCATGCGGTAATAGCTGTCTGTATAAAAACGGTTGAATGTTCAATAAAATACTGAGACATGGCTGTCCAAAGTTGAGTCCTTGAAAAGGTCAGCCAGCTTTCCAAATGAATTAAAATGTGGTTAACAGTGTGATGCATGCGGAGAGCAGTGCAGAACGTATGCATGCTGCTGTTCCAATAGAAACCTCTACGTGAGAGCTCCAAGACCATTCCAGGGCTGTGTGTGTTCTTGTTTCTAATCAGCAACAGACGTGATGAGCTTCGTGAGATTAAAACCGGAGCCAGGATGAGTCCGCTTGAGAAAATAAAAACAGGAGGCTTGCGGCGCGGCAGTGAAGTGAGTTGGGTGATTTTATTTACAGGCAACATCTACCGAATCCATCCTTTTCTCACTACTTATTCCACTCAACCCCTGGTCCAAGCTCTTGTACTTTCCAGATTGGACTACTGAAACACTCTCCTTGCTGGTCTCCCTACTTCAGCCATCCGCCCCTTCAGCTCATTCGAAATTCTCCTGCTCGTCTTGTATTCTCCCAACCTCGCTGCTCTCATGCTATCCCTCGGTTTCGCACCCTCCACTGGCTCCCTATCTCTGCTCGCATTCAATTCAAGACCCTTGTTCTTCCCTACCATTCTCTTTACCACACTGCCCCCTCCTACCTCCAATCCCCTGTGTTTCCCTACACCCCTCTTTCCCTCCTCTGTAGGCCGACTGGTCATGCCTTCCCTCCACTCTCCATCCTCCCGTCTCCCATGCCTGCTCCTTCTCCTACCTGGCCCCTCTGTGGTGGAACCAGCTACCGGAGAACCTCAGGACTGCTCTGTCTCTCATTGACTTCCGCCGCCTCCTCAAGACCCACCTGTTTAGACTGCACTTGCAGATCTCTTGATCTGCCCCAACTATGCACTGGACTTACCTGACTTCAGCACCATGTTACAGGGTCCTCAGCTGATGCACTATCCTTGCACTGTTCCACTACTAATATATAATTGTAGATATAACTTGTTGTAATCGGGTCACAGTCTGCGGGGTTAAGAAATACCAAATGTCAGCAAATTAATATTGCAATTTGTGCTCATGCATGTGCTTAACACATTGCATTCAGTCCTATTGTCATCGCAAAGGCTGGGTGACAAAGAGAGACCTTGATTAATGAAAAGGCTGCTGTGAGTAGATGGAATTGATGAGCGGAGATTGGAGCATCTTGATTTAATCCATCA
Organism: Acipenser ruthenus; assembly: GCF_902713425.1. Classification (NCBI taxonomy): domain Eukaryota; kingdom Metazoa; phylum Chordata; class Actinopteri; order Acipenseriformes; family Acipenseridae; genus Acipenser; species Acipenser ruthenus. Next base: position 36,173,905 of record NC_081195.1, on the reverse strand, counting down.
TTTTTGTTTTCCCTTTTATTTCAGCCAGGAAAAGACCATTTATCATGTATGAAGTACGTGGTCCTTATTTTTTATATGGATACACAGTGCAACACAACCTGCGATGAGGCCAGTATAAAAATGACCTCTAGGGGTGCACTAGGGGCATTCACAGGTTATACTCAGGAACACAAGTCTGGCACCTTTCTTTCTTTCTTTCTTTCTTTCTTTCTTTCTTTCTTTCTTTCTTTCTTTCTTTCCTGTGTGCAGCCAAGAGCATAAGTGTAAAACTCAGGTTGGATAGCCTTCTTGTAACACAGGAAGTTAAATTATAGTGTTGTGACAGGAAAGATGAAAAAAGTGAAAAGAACAAAAGCACATACTGTAGATGCATTGTGTGCCACACTGTCAGCTTCACTGGTCAGTTTTGTAAGTGGTATTGGATGTTTATCATCTCTTTTAATAATGTGATTCTCAGTCCAAGATGCTAATCTCATTGTCTGGCACCAATTAATCCAGAGAGCAACTCCACACAAGCACAGCTGGTCTGCATCTATTTGGCTTGGCTGAACTCTGCTGCGTTTTGTGTCGATGAGGATAACTGCTTGATGAGTCATGGGCCTCTTTTGAACCAAGGTCCTAGTGAAGGATGTGTGTTCCTCTGTAACTGGCTTCATACTCGGTGCACAACTGTATGGTTCTGTGGGTCTGGTTCGATCGTGAACATCATACAGGAAAGCAGGGTCAGTTAAAGGGATCTGAACTGTGGCAGATCCAAGTATTGCCACCGTATACAATTAAATTAGGACCAAACCTGATATTTTACTTACTTTCAAAGACAACAATGCACTAAAGACCCTTATAAAAGTTACTCATAGTAAAGGCAAATCAAAGTGTAATAAAGCACAGTGAAAGCATGGTAAAGCATAGGCAAGCATTGTAAAGCACAGAGAGGTATAGTAAAGCATATCATTAAACATGGCAAACCAGGGTAAACAATGGTAAATGCATTGAACAATATAACCATGTGAAAAGCATGGGACACCAGACACCATTTCAGACAGTGACTTCTTATTTACCGGTTATATAAACCAGCCATTCATTCAATCAGATATGCCATTCCATTTTCAACATTTCTGCTCAGACATTCCGTTGTTGTTCACAAAGATTTTTCGGTTTTAAACAAAAATACAAACCACAGTGATCGAGCTGACCTTCAAAGTCGGTGTTGCGGTGCTTTGTGCTCGCCGCGCTGTTCAGGGCTCTTTACAGCTGTGCCATGGTAGATGTGCTAGGATGGATAATACCTGGTGCCATGATAAGATCCTGCTGAATTGTGTTCTGCGGGACAGCAGTAGGCATTATGCAGCCATGTTGTCACAATAGTATTATAACAATAAATGTGATTTAAAGTTATTGTACTGTAGCTCACATCTTAAGACACCTGTTGTCCACTGCACTATGTGGGTATGTAGGTTTTGAAAGAAACTCTTGGTATAGTAAACATGTATTTTTATTTTAAAACATGGTATCTGGTACTATACTCGGTTGAAGACATCTCTGTTTGCAAGACATGCTTTCAGTTAGGGTTTTTTAAGTAGCTGACCAACTAAAATGTTTCTTAATAATAATTAATAAAGTTATATATGGTCTTTAATTGACATTTTTTTGCAGCATCATAATAATAATAAAAACACTATCTATTGTGCAGTACACATTTACGGTTGGCTGCCTGATCCTGTGCTACAGGACTTGAAGGTTTCCATTTAAACAGGTGTTTAAACACGCAACGCGCCATGCAGGGTTAAACTGTACATTTCACAATTTATTTTGAACAGTTATTTAGTTAAGCCTCTGTAACAATAAGCCTGTGCAGGACCTGACCCATGAACTTTTACTTAATGTTTCTGTTCTGTGGGGTAAATAGTGTATGAGACGGGTCTTCAAGAATTAAATACCCAGTAAAGTGGTACAGAGTGGCATTAAGGTAATGTGTTAGTGCTTAGTGCTGCACAATTGTGATGGATTATGTCTGCAGTGGTACTGGCTTGTAATAGGACTCAATCCTGGAAATCCTGTTAAATCCTTCCTTCTGGGTTGCAAATCCTGTGAAATTAAGTAGAACCAAACAGACTTTCACCAATACAGCTGGTCCATATTGCAGCGTGACCGTCCCCTCAGACTGTGACAAGGATATCTTTTTTAAATAGATGAAGTTAAAAAGATTCACTTCGCATCATTTTTGTTCATCCTGGTGAGTTTTTTTAAACCATCCCTGTGGCTTGAAGAGACCTCAGAATCATGTCTAAACAAGCAGCGTGTAATCACTAAGCTGCCCCCCTGCAACACACTGCCCCCAAGTGGATGTGACAAATAACACGCACAGATGTAAAAGCCAATTCTTTGTTGCCTGGCTGAGATGTCTGGTCTGATACTGTACATTCTTAGAACGAACGTCATGCTTTAAACGCTTCCATGTTAGATGCAGGAGCGTCTAGATCTAGTTTATTCATGACACATGTTGTTTTCTGACGAGTGTTGTTTGTTGTATCTCTTGACATTGCAGGCGGAGTTCTCTGAGATTAACCTGGCTGCCTATGTGAACGGGGGTTGTATGGTAGACATGCAGCTTGTCAGGAATGGCACTAAAGTGGTCAGGTAAGGTCCCTGCCGCCTTCTCAACAGCACAGACACAATGCACAGTGTCAGGTAAGCTCCCTGTCTCCTCAACAGCACAGACACAATGCACAGTGTCAGGTAAGCTCCCTGTCTCCTCAACAGCACAGACACAATGCACAGTGTCAGGTAAGCTCCCTGTCTCCTCAACAGCACAGACACAATGCACAGTGTCAGGTAAGCTCCCTGTCTCCTTCTCAACAGCACAGACACAATGCAGTTTTTTATGCAATGGAGAGAGACTCGCTTGAGTGTGGTCATGTGTTTTCGCCTTGCCTCTGCTTTTATTCTGGTTTGGAAACCTGGTTTTCCCCTGCAAAAAAAAAAAAAATATATATATATATATGGATTGATCTGAATTATGAGTACCTGTGACCTCCAAGATCACTCTGTGATTTCCAATCAAAGCAACAACAAAGACAATTAAATATAGTACCAGACATGGGACACATGTATTAAACGTATCTTTTGAAAATATATTAAATACGCTGTCTCCTTTGCAAACTAGACAGCAATGGCAAACTGGCGACTTCTTCATTGAAAGTTAATTACCATAAGACAGCTAAATTAGAAATGAAGTGTCTGAAAGCACAAGGTGCCGGTACTTCTGGACACCCCTTTATATACATACAGCACATCCAGGTGTAAACCTTGCTTATGACTGTCATTGCCATTGAGAGCATCAGAATCTATGAATATACATGTACAGTGTAATGGGACCTATCTGTCCTTAACTAAGTCGTTAGTTGAGTGTACATTCATGTATATCTAGTGTATTACTTAGCCCTGCCCTGGATCGGTGTGGGATGTGACTGGGAGATTAATGGAGAATGCTGAGCTTGCAGATACATCTGTCTGAATAAAGGGGACCTCAACATTTATATTACTGTAATGGGGACTTTTTTCCTTCAAACAGAAAAACACACAGTCCCTAGCACACATCATGGAAGGTGCTACAAATGTACAATTCAAAATAATCTGCCTAATATTACCATCTATTGTACCTAAAGAAAGCTATTGAGATCCCTTCCTTCTCTGCGGTTTTAATTCATGAGGTTATGTGACTGTTTAGGTTTCCTGTAGCTTTTTAGGTGCAGGTATTTGTGTAGTTTATGTTGCCCAGTGAAGAAGTGACTATTTGGAAGCAGCATTGTTTTAAACATAGTTCATATCAAAGATACAGCATTGCTACGGTATATCAAAGCCCTTCCAGCCAGCAGGCCTGTTCATTTTCAATCTTTGATGCATGAGGCATTATTGGGGAACTTTCCATAGTTCTGACTAGAGTTCTGAGTCAATCAGCTACTGGAAACTCAATGAGCATTAATGTGCTGAATGGCCTTCTCTTGTTCTTTTAGTTTTTGTATATTGATGTTCTAGATATTGACCAGTTAGAATTAAATCACTGCTTTAGACTTAGAACAGAGAGTAGTGAGAAGAATTCATGCATGGGACGGTTTGCCAGGTGAAGTGGTAACATTGAAAACATGAGGAACGTTAAAACAACAGTTAGATTCTGCATTAAGTTTCCGATAGACAGGGAAAGGGTCTTCTAGTAAGGGACCGCACAGCCTCTTCCCATTCCCTGCGTTGTGTAAATATACCACTGGCCTATTTATACTGTGCAGTTAAATTTAGTTTATTCTGCACTGCTAAAGAACACGCCTAATTAGAGAACCAGATCACCGTTAGTGGTCTGTCAGAGGTTAGAAAAAGCATGGATTTAGAGAGCAGAAAAGCACCAGTTGCAGTTAATAGTTACCAAACAGATTGCTGATGGTGAGTGCTGTATTTAAATAAGGAAAAAGCACCCTTACTGGTTTTAAAGTCAGCAGCAGAGACATGTGCCTATCATTGAGTGTAAACCGTAGGAATAGCAAGTGCTCGAAGCCTCATGATAAAGCTGCCTTGCATTTTGTAAGTAATTAGAGGCTCTGCTTATAAACATATGAACATGTCTGTTTTAAACAGTTAATGACTGTTTGAGGTCAAAAAGAAACAACCCAAACATGTGTCTGGATGTGGAGTTTAGTGACTAAAATCCTAGATTTAAACGTACAACAGCAAGACTGCTTTGGAATGGCTTTGTTTTTAAGTGGCCTACCTACGTTGATCTCGCAGTCCTGCAAACATGAATTTGACGTTGTTGTTTTTTGCTCTTTGTTGTTCACAGTGATAGTTAAAGAGTAAGTAGCAGTGGCCCGAAAAAAATATAGTGTTATTCATCTCCATGTGTTGCTACAACTGTTTAAATAACATATCTGTCATTGTTCTTTTCATAGTTAACATCCTGACAACTTTACACTTATAACTTTAAAGTCTGTTTCAAAGCTCTTTTCAAAGTGTCCGCTCTAGTGCACGGGGGTTTGAGATTTGTCATCTAAATCACTGCAGGACGAAAAAAAAAACATAACAACAAGTGCTCTGGCTTTTCTGTTCCATACCACATTGTGGATCGTTATTGCTGTGTTACCTGTTTGACAATGTGGGCAATAATCCTTATGCTATCAGTGCACTAGAGCAGTCATTTTGAAAAGAGCAAAAGGTACGTTATTTAAACAGTTGCAGCAACACGTGGGGATGTATGATGCTACATTTTTCAGAACCCCACTACTTACTCTTTAAGCTTGTCCGAAAGCTTTTTTTTATCAGCGAGGCTGTGCGAAACAAAGACAGGATCAACTGCAGATACTCGTCTATTAGAAACCATGTCTTCATTAAAAACAGAACGCAATGCATGGTAATGGATGCCGTTACCTTTGTCTAGTCAGTGGGTAGTTTTTGTCAGTGGGTAGTTTACACAAGACAACACCTATGGCAAAATAAATTGTACTGGAATATTTGATTTGATTGGCTGAGAGTGGTACATTATCATGATTTATAATTAACATACGATGCACATAAATCCATGTCAGCACTAATTATTACAGTGTTCTTATTCTTTCTATGGATGGATTGAAAGTAGAAGAATTTCCTTTGCTTTGAAAAGCACCATTAGGATCCCAGTATAATACCTGTGTATTAACCTGGTGTAGTAGAGCCATTAGCAGATCACAGCATTGCCAGCACTAATGGACTTGGTTCCAATTGGGAACAGATGGTCCTGGTCTAAGGCTCACTGTTTGGTTCTGCACTAGGGGGGGTAGATTCCCATTTCATTTCCAAAATGTTTACATTTTAACATTTTGGGAATATTTGTGACCAATCAGAAAAGCCATCATAAGAGGCCCATCATCACTATTATATAAATGACTGCAACATGCATTTGTTTATAACACTGTATATGTACAGCATTGAATTGTATATGGGAAACACCTTGAAGGGAGATTGAATGTGAAAGAAATTGCCTTACACTGTACACTTACTGCTGTGTAAACATGAAGGCCAGCACCTATATACAATATGTCCTGCATATTTCTCACAATGGTTAAAGAATTTAGGCACACTTGGCTAATGTTTAAACTCTACTCGTGCGCATTGCTTTATATCATTGCTGCTCACAATATGAGAATGTTTCCACTGTGGGAGCATTCTACCAATGGCTACCTCCGTGTAGAACTGCTGTATTACTGTGTAGTGTAACTTCTGCATGGCCACGGAATACCATTTGGGAAGGATTAACAGAGGCTGTTTCTAATAAGTCGAGCAGCTGTTATAATACCTACGTTTTTTTATTATGAAAATACTTTTGAAATAGGCATTTTAATATAAGAATCAGACTTCGATGTCTAAGTTTAGGCGTGGATAATTGCTTTCCGTTTTGGTTCAGAATTAGAATTTCATTACATATCTGTTTTTCATAAGGTTTTTTTGTTTTGATTTTTCCAGCACATACCAAATGGTTGGGGAGAGGGTGGAGAGGGCTGGGGTATATTGGCTGAAAATAAAAGCGAAATGGTGGTGAGAGATCAAAACTTGAAATTCAGCCAGGGACACAGATCAATGCATCTTTTTTACTTTTTTCTTTTTTTTTTGTTAATGGAAACAGCGTTTGAGGCTGCAGATGAAGGGGAGAGATTATAGAAATGGACGGCCGTGCTACATTTATTCTCGAGTGACTGGGCTTGGCATGACAAGCCTGCTGACTCTTTGCTGTGTTTCTGTTATGGATGCATTCTTACCATTGACCACACAGGGGACGTGGTGGCTTACCAACCAGTACAAAGGTACAACACAATTAAAAATGAATTTCACACTTCGGTTTGCTCGTATCTCAGATAAACGATGCCTTCACTGGTGTTGTGTGTTCAACCGTTTTGTGAGGGTATTAGGGTCTCGTGAGTTACTGTATACAGTAGTCTCCGGCTAAGAGAACAAGCCAAGTGAAATAAATAAATGTGTATTACTTGTCATGACGCACGTGCGTCAACATATGAAATTAACAGAATAAGAGAAAAGCAGTAGGCAAGTGTATGTTAAAAAATGCAGCAGCAGCTCTAGATTAATTATGAATACATGTACAGGAGCAATTTTCAAGACACGCACAAAATTATTTAACAGGATGGTGAAACAACTCACTAGAACGGGAAACACCAAATTGCTTGCCGACTTGTGTCTGATTTTTTTCAAGAGCTCGAACAATTTCCTACTTTTTGTAGCAAGAAAAACAGCGGCACGTTTCGCCATTTGGTTTGGTTTAAGTTTGATGATAAGTTATCAGGTTACAAAACTGTCCTGTATCAGTTCAGTGGAGGAGCAATAGCAGGTGCAGCAGGTGTAACTGCACACTGGCCCACGCACTCAGAGGGCCCCGGAGGGGTTGGAAAGTTTTTATTTATTTATTTATTTTTTAGCTATGATAATATCCTTTTCATTAGTATTTGCAGATGTTACACACTTGTATCACTGTAGCTGCCGCTATGCAGTGCCAGTGATTCAGATTGTATCCTCCCTCATTTCAACAGGTATCGCTATTGTCTTAATTATCCTAGGAGGCTGGTACGAGGGACGTCTTCATGGAAGCTTTTGGAGTACTATTCAGCACAGACATTTGCAGTTATATTCTGTGTGCATGATTCATCCTGTGTTGGGTGCTGCTGCGGGCACCAAAATAAACTACAGCAAATCAACATGCGTGTATTTCTGATTTAAAAATAATAATAATAATAAAAAGAAAAAACGGTTTCATATGTGAGACAATTTCTGCAAATGTCTGTGCAGAATTGTGAATTCTGTAATAATTTCTGTGATCGCATAATTGGGGAAGCCTGGTAGTTTTGGTGATTTAAACCTGTTCGTTTATGATTAAAAAATAGTGTAGTGTTGGAGTATGTACGCAAAATAAAATAAAGTAGGCGAGTAGAAAACGTTCTTATTATGTACTGTTTCATACATGCTAACATTCTGACAATTAAATAGTTAAATATTGAACACTTGATTTGGTGTGCTTGTTTATAAATAAAGGTTAAATTAACGTTTGGGGAGGGAGGCCACAATAAGGTCCTGCAGTGGGGCCCATCTTCCTCTTCCTCCGCCACTGTATCAGTTGTGAACGAATCGCCAAAAAAGGTGTTCTTTTAAGCGAAGTTCCTGTTCCTTTAGGCGGAGCATTTACAATAAGAAAATTCCATTTCACCACAAGGTTGTTCTCTTAGCCGAAGTGTTCCCTTAAGAGGTGTTCCTATACACAGAGACAACTGTAGTAGCCTACTGTAGCTTTTTTGATGATAACTCTAGTGGATGTCTGTAATAACTTTTGATAATAGGGTATGTGGCAAGTGTTACTTTTTACATCCACTTGATGCAAAAGTGTTGAAGGGGGAGGGGGATCGTGAAGATTCAGGTTTATTCAAATTATTTAACACCATCAGCTCATAGGTTTGAGCAAAGGAGTCCCGTAATCTCAGATTACCTGGGAATCCCAATACTTCTGAAGCTCAGATACATGATGATATATAACAGCTCTGGTAAAGTAAAGCAGTTTGTTGAATACAGAATAGCTAGATAAATAAAGATGTGGTTCAGTTCTGCAGTTCACAAAGTTACAGAATTTCATCAATCAGAGAAAATAATCAAAGGGTTTAATCAATCAATCAATCAATCAGTTTAAAGTCTGTGGTACTGTCATGTGAATTTGTTTATACTCATCAAACCAGGGCATTAGATGTTGGTTGAGTGTTAGGTCCTTTAACAGTGGAGTTAGGAAGAGTGGTGAGGTTGTCTGGGCACATCTGTAGCTTTGCTTTTTCCAACTGCAGTCACCAGCAGGAGTGTGTAAGATTGTTAATGTATCCACGGTCACAGGATTGCAGCTTGAACACAAAGCCACTGGGGCTGTAAAATGGGGCAGAGGCAAAACACAAAAGGCAGAGAATGTTTTTGTTGGTTCCAGTCCAGTTTCACCAGTCCACTTGTGTTTAAGTTTGAGACTTTGTTATGCTTAATCTACATTCTCTCTTGGGGTAATTATCTCAATTAATCTTCCTTTAATTAAAGCTTGACATCAGCGTTTTCCACTTTGTTAGTGGAAGGTCCTTACTTTTGTACACTAGGGATGGGGTCTGAAAGGTAACTTCATTGTCTAATAAAGTTACAGGTTTCCTTGTAATGTTTCACACAGTCATTGCAATGCTTAATATTCATGATACTGAACTTTATAGATGAAAAGAATGTTTAGGAAGGTTCTTACAAATCTATTGTTTGTCAGAACATAGTCCCGTGCTTTAGACAGAGCGGCTCCAGTTTTCAACACCACCTCTTAAGACAACCAATCAGCAAGAAGTAATTTGTCCTTGGACCTTAAATTTAGATTTGCTTACAAAACACATGTGGTCAGTGTTCCAGAAATGTTCTCAAACTCAGCGTGTTATTTAAGATTTACAGCAACATTTCCAAAATATTTGAAGACCAATATTTTGGGGACCAATATACCTTACAGGGGGCAGGCTAATGGTTACACTGTGGTGTGCCTGATGTACTTCAGAGTTTAGATGTTATTTTAAAAGCTCTATTTAGGTCATGGAAACAGAAAAGGATACAAACTGAGACTAAACAACATGAAGAATGCATTAGTAAAAATAATTCTGGTATTTCCTGCCCTTTTAATATTTATTCTAAGTCACATTCCCCACTGGAACCTGTTAGCTGAAAGTACAATGAGAGTGTAGATCTCACACTAAGCATGTCAATGACAAGGCATTCAAAACGTTTGTACCACAACATGTTCTATAGAAAAAGGGTTTAATCGGTTTCTTTTATTAAGATACTTCTAATATGTTTCTAAGTGTTGGGTGGCTCCCTCTAATCAAGTTAAGAGTGTATTTTCCCTTGCACTCTATGTATGTCAGACTGACACAAAAAAGAGTGCACAAGAAATGCACTCAAGTCTGTGAAGTACCCAACACTGCCTGGTCACTTTATTAGTGCCAGGTCAGTGCATTGACGCGAGGCATTTTTTCAATGTAATAATATTTATTTAGAACAATTACAACTTACAGCAAGTGCTGATTTTGCGTGTGAGTCTGTCTCTCTGTCGTCTAAACATCTGCTCCCCAGTGGATGTTAGCCTCTGACCTCTCCACTAACTCCCCCCACCCAATCTTGTTGCATGCCAACAGTCCCTATATGGTTGGGACAGTCCCGATTTCCTAGCAAATGTCCCGCGTCCCGATGCATAGGAAGAAAGACCCTATATTTACCCATAGAAAAAAAATAATTTATTCTGCACAGCAGAGTTAGTGAAAACCACACGCTGTGCTCTTCATGCAGCTGACACATCTGCTGATCACTGTCTTATACAAAGGTAACGCATCATCATGTCTATTTTTACTTTTTTACTGTCATGATCGTCTTGTGTGTGGTGTTGGGGGATAAGTCTATTATATGATAATGAGTGCTTTTTGTGTATGACCCCTCCCATGTGCATGATGGTGCTCTTAACTTAAAGGCAGAGTGAACAATTTACTTATCATGACAATTAGGTCTACCCAATTGGCAGCCAATTTTTATTTTGTTGGATAATTCTCTGAATGTGAAAATAGAAAGTCTTTAAAAGGTGGACATAAAAAACTAAATATTATACAGTCTGGCATTTACTGTTTTTTGGGTAAGCATTTTAATATTTAGGAACATTTGTTGGATAATAACTAGAGAAAATTATCAATTTTGAATGTGACCGCATATTTTTTCTGCTTTATTAAATATGATGTTTAATCGTGAAATATCTTGAAGTAGCACGTCAAGGCTGCAGTCAGTAACCCAATACAGTGATCGCTTGTTAGAGCACGGTCAAAAATGACATGAAAAATAAGTGATAGTTAAAACACTTAAACAGCTGTGTTTTTACTCTTCTCTTTAAGTAAGCACATTAGTTTACGCGATTGTTGAATAGTTGGTCACACTGTTAGATACGTAACCTCTCTGGTTTGCTGTTTGCTTACTGCGTCAAACCAGGACGAAAAAGGTGTCTAGTAAGCACTTTACAGTAGAGCGCAATACACAGAAAATAACAGTGTAACCTTGTAAAACTGTAAATATATATATGTAGACATGAATTGTGTGCTTTGTAGCTGAGGGGGCGGTTAATCTGAGAGCGCTGTACTGAGGGATTGCTGTATTAGGTACGGGTCCTCATAAAGCACCAAGCAGCCCATCTCCTTTCTCTCCCTGCTGTTCCATGTCCTTTTTCTTGTCTCTTTCTCATCTGTGCTCCTTCTGTTTATTCTTGCAGCTGGCTCTGACTTCTGCCTGCTTTCTGTCAAGGTTAACATTGCAAGGGTGGATTTAGTAGCTTCAGAGTGTTGCAGATCAGATAAAATCTCCCTCTGTGATTCTATTTCCATTGTCTGGAAAAATAAATCACACACTTGTGATACTTAGAACCTCTGTTGCTGCCAGTGTGGGGGGGGGGTATTGAGCCTGATAAATCATGAATATATTCTCTAAACAGAACCATGAACCTGATATATAGGTTTGGGGGTGTTGGTGTGGGATAACCTTGAAATAAAAGAGAACAGCAGTGCACATGAAAGATTTATACAGGTGGAGGACTGACGATACTGTTATAGAGTACAGTGTCCTGGCTTTTGTCCTCGTGGTGTTTGCTTTTTTCTGAAGGCATGTTTGATCATTCCTCAAAACCACCTCTAGTTCCTTCAGGAAAGTTGCGGTTGGAAGGCTGCAGCACAGTCTGTACTCATAGCGTCATCACATTTGAGACAGTCCTGGAGAGGCAGCACCTGCCAACCGAGCACCTACTGTCAGACAGAGTCTGTCAGATCTGTCACCTTGACCACTTTAGAAGAGCGATATTCAGCTTTTGTGTTTTGCAGAACACATGTCAGTGATTCCATTTGCATAACAAGTTACTGCCACCCCACTTTATTCCCGTGGTCTTTTAGGTGATGTTGCAATGCTTGTTTATTCTTAAATGGATGCTAATTGTGTCAGGTACTGCACTGTATACTGATGTTGAGTTTCTTCAGAAAATGTGAAAGTGTTTACAGTATTCTTCCTGTGCATGGGACAGCCCATTCCCACAAAAGTGTGTGTTGCATATTGGAGATGTTTCAGGAATGTGTTTACTGTAGATCATATAAAAACCTCTAAAGCAAATACTTAAGGCACTTTTATGACAGTGCTTTGGCCTTTTGATTTGAGTTCCTTTATGGTTTGGAGTATATTGTTTCCAGCACTGCCTGAAAGTTTTCCAGTGCTCTTTCCAATCTGACCTAAGGGGGTGGAGAAAAGGGTGCTCTTAACTGTGGTCTGCTATATAACACCCATAGGTGGCGCTGTTGAATCGTATGCGTTTATCAACCCGCCGCCGCACCTTCTGTTGCTAACTAAGCGATAGTGCTCTCTCTAGATGAAGGCTGTATTTTGTGCGGTGGTTGACTGCAACTGGAGTTATGCGTCCTGAGCCGAAGGCGAGGACAATAATGAAAGCCAAGGTCAATTTGCACACGGTAGAGCCTTCATCGAGAGGGCACTATTAGAAAACGATGTTTCTCCTTATTTTCATTCAGACTTAAACCTGCATGTACATTTACCTTGAACCTGAAAACAGTCCTGAAAATGTTCATAAAGGATCACATACAAAATAACTTTGTACTTGTCAGAGCTGTTTATAGTTTATCTGGACAGATATCTGAATGGAGCAAAATTACTGAACTGTCCGTGTCTTGATTTGTTGTTGTTGAAAGATGCTGAGCTCCAGTCGAGCTGACAGGCTGCGACTATGGCAGGTACAGGACTGGCTGCTGTCGTAGTTGCAAAGTATTCATTGGCTGGTTTTGATGGGTAATAAAAATAAACTTGGAATTACTGGCTTTCATTACAGCAAGTCATAATGAAAAGCTGGAACTTGTGCGGATTGATTTGAAATTGGATTCACAGTTGGTTGCAACTTGCTAGAACTGGAAGTTGCTTGGCCGATGGTACTGAATCGTTTTCTAATATTTGAGAAACCATTTAAACTGGCAATTTTAAATTTCCAATGTTCTGGAAAATCTACAGCCAAAATCTAACGCTGCCCTTTGACCTGTGACCTAAGATGGCTGCCATATTGGGGTCCAGTGTAAATCTGTACAATCTTTTTAACATGTTCCATTTACTTCATTTGTACAAACCAAAAGTAGATAAGACTTATCTTGACCTTAATGATCTTAATGAAGAGGGAGTTTCAAGGGCCTCTCTTAAACAGAGACTGGCAATGAGGCTGAATTGTGTGGTGGTTCTGTAATGAGGTTGTGCTGTGTACGGTAGCATCCTTGCAGACCACCCAAGTGACCTGTATTTTGGAGGTCAGACCCACAACCTACAGACATGCGACAGCCATTGTACAACCTGCAAAATAAAACTTGTCTATGTAAGATCACCGTTTGGGTGATTTTAAAAAAGTTTGTCATTATCAACATATGATTGTACAATATGTACACTTCATTCAGTGATGGGTTCTTAATTCAAGTTGCAAATTATATCATTTTAAATGAACCAGTTTTCATTTTCTTTTATTGATTCGAAATGTAATTTAGGTTGGATTAATCATCCCCCCCGCCCATCCGCAGCTAATGGTCTGGACCAGCATTCCAGTTGAAGCTTGGGACCCATGCCTCGTTGAATCTGGCTGCGGTTGGGTCTGGGAGCCATGTGTGCTGGTTTGGCTCGGGTTTGTTTTGTTTATCTGGAATTGTTACTCGTTGGCCACCTCACATAACTGCCACATATTTCTAGGGTTGCGTCTCGAGTCATGAGAGCTAAACCACTTAAGCGATCAGTGTGGCAACGGCCCAGTTTTCAGATTGCACAGTACCACCTTGTTTGCAGGAGTTACTTTTCCCCTAATGTTTCAGTCCTTCGAAGGGGAATGTAAACACTACAGGCCCTCCTTTACACAAGAGAACAGACATTCAAGCAGTGTTTAATAGTGGCAGCTTGGGGATATACTGTGGGAACAAAATAACAGGGTGTTGCTGGAAAATGAAAGAGGACAGTTCAAGTGTGCTGTAGCAAATACCTGTCTTTCTATGTGAGCACCAATCATTTCAATTCAGCCCAGGCCTTGTAGCATCTGTGTGCTTTGAAAGGTCATAAATTACGAGGGTTTTAAGGGCTCACTTCACTTTCAAACATGCAGTTGTGCTACAGGTAACAGAACAAGCCTCATAAGCTGTACTTTTGTCTCTGGTTATTGAAACCGCTGGGTTGAACGTATATATAACACTTGTCTGAAGGGGTTACAGCTAGTGAATTGATCCTATAAATTCTACCTGTCGTGCAGTGTCCATTTGAAATGTATCGCTGAAGCGTGCTGCTTTGAAAGAAGACATTAAACATGGAACACAGACATGGAACCATTCTAGGTTAAGTATGCCTCTCTGTTTGAGTCTTACTTTAGAGTCTGATAGAGAATCAGATTCAAAACATGCCACTGGCTGCAAAGCTCCTGTCAGTCAATAGGGGAAACAGCTGATTGGTTGATGAAAGGAATGGAGGTGTTGAACAAATGGGGACAAGTTCCCTCTCCAGGAGAAAAGACCACAGAAAAGCAAGGCTTGCAAACAGGTCTTTAACCTAGTATGGTTCCAGATGCCATTTCTTAAAATGGAAATACACATTTGCTATAACGCGTGTTTGTTTCCGATCTGCACTCGTGAGATCTACACAGACAGGTGATGTCATTCTTGCAACCACTGGAGGAGCAGGGGCAGGTTCATAATAATACTCTTGGTTACCTGAAGTTCTTGGAGGTCATGCTCCCCTTTTCTTAATCACATTCCCCTGTGCTTAACCATGCTCTTCCGTGCTTTATCATATCTTACCTTGCTTTGCTATTGTATGTTTTCACGATACAAGTGCAGCACGCTAAATGCAGTTAGTTTTCTGATTTAGCTTTGTTAATCTGTTTATCAGCTCAACAAAGCATTTTTGAGCATCCAAAGATGGATGCTTTCAAAACATTCAGCCGCCACTCTAAGACTGTTGGGAAGCAACAGAATAAATTGAGATAATAACCTCAATAACGCAGATGACAACCCTTTGTATTGCATGACCTCGGTGGAATTGGAACCAGAGGTGCGGGTCGAGGGCAGCTGAGAGAGAGCATTCCCATAATTCCCTGTGGCCCATGTTGTGGCTCAATTGGCCACTTTCCCAGAATCCTTTGTAACAAGCCAGATTAACCTCTTTTTAATTAGATAGACCATCCAAATGATTAGTACTTTCACAGAGCTTTTTTTTCTTGCCTCCCAAATAATCACCCTTTTCTTCTTTGAAAGCGTTTAATGTGTTAATGCACCAAGAGATATAATTTAAATGGTTTGAATAGAGGCACCTGCTTGAATAATTTGTCAAAGGAGGGTGAAAGGGTAAGCTATTGTGAGGGTGGAGGGAAAGTGAAGAAAAATATTTACACAGAGCCAAAATGCTGCTGAAGTGTTGACTGTTTGTCTTTCATTTAAACCTTTCACTCCGAGGAAACAAAAAAAAACAAAGTAAAACATGCAATAGAGCTGTATTTACTTAAAGAATTTCCGAGCAGTGTTATGACATTGTTTTAATTCTGAGATATCCCTGCACTGTGTTGGAGTTCAGGTTCAGAGAGTAACATGTTGGTAAAATTAAATGAGCTGGAACCGGACATTTTGGATTTAGCTACAATGATAAATAATGGTGTTTGACAGTAAAGGTAGGACCTCTGCAGAATACTGGAGATCCAGCCCTTTTCAGTGTTTGTATTGGGGAGTTAGTGCTCATGAGAGGTCAGGACAGGAGCACTGATTTCAATCACACATGGTGCTGGCAGGAAGACAGGCTGGAGCTAAAAAGCGGAGTCATCATTGTGTCGCCTGCACGGAATTCAAATACATGTCTTCAGAAGTTCCCGAATCTAGTTCATTGCTATGAACCAGCATTTAGACTAAAGACTAAAGGCTGGTACGGTACATGCCAGACCTGGGCCAATTACAATGACAGCAGAATTGTGTGCTGAAATTGCAATAACAGTTACAGTGCTGTTTTGTAAAGATTTTTATTGTTATTATTTTTTTTTATTCTTCCCAAGACTTCAGATGACTCCTGCTGGAATGCTGTGTAACCAATCAACATCAGACCTGGCAGGTATCATCCCAGGTTGAATGCAATTGAGATGCTAAAAAACGGCGCTGCTGCGTCAACCAAGATGGCGGCCTGACGCATTTTTTGAAAAACCTTTCAAAATCATCTTCTTGGGAACCAGTGAAGCGATTGATCTGAAACTTGGCATATGTCATCAACAACCAAACCCGCTTCAAGTTTGGCAAGCATAAGTTACTGAGATAAATTTTAATGTCAAATTGGCTGCCACCAAATTCGCCGAAACGCGCCCCAAACATTAAACTGCTTCTGTTTGAAAACTGTTTAACTAACTAACTCTGAACTTGGTAGGTGTCATCCTGGGGACATGGAATTCAAATAGGGCAAAATGGTGTTCTTTTGTAAAAAAAAAAAAGAGATGGCTGCCAGACCTACATTTTCTTAAATTTAAAACCACTTCAGTTGAAAAACGGTTTATTTGATTAACTCCAAAGTTGACAAGCATCATCATCCCTGTGTCAATACAATTGACTTTTTCAAAATTGGTGTTTGTTCGTAAACCAATATGGCCGCATGACGCATTTCTTTAAAAACCTTTAAAAACCTTCAGTGAAATGTAAAACTAGCTTGTAACTCTTTACAGAGTACAGATAGGTTAATGGTTACTATGGAACACATATAGGAACCCATATGTGCTCTATCCAAAAGTCACATTGCCTGCGACCTTTGACATCTCTAAGGTCAAATGTAAAACTAGCTTATAACTCCTTACAGTGCACATGTAGTTATGGTTACTATATAACACATTTAGGAACCCATATATGCACTATTCAAAACATTACATTGATCGTGACCTTTGACCCCTCCTTAAGGTTAAATGTAAAACTAGCTTATAACTCCTTACAGTGTGTAGATCGTGTGATAATGAACTAATGCAGTATTTTGAATTGAAACTGCTCCATAAAACTGATCTGTTGACTCTTGTGCTCCAATGCTACAGCTTTCTAAAATTTCCAATTGGTACTGAGCTTGGAAGCCGTAAAACTGCCTGGCAGTTCTAATTACAATTAAATTTACAATTAAACTAAAAAGTAACATAAACAACTACCCACATTTGACATATTTACTCTCTTTACTCTGTATATCCCAGCAATAATCACAGGTACATATACATACTGTATAACTTTTATTGTTTTCAAACAAATAGGTCACTTAAGTGGTTTAAAGTACAATAATAATGATCAAATCACAAATAAATGTGCAATTGCACTGTAAATGTATCAATTACATAGTATAATTACAATTACACAGGTGTGCCAAGGTTCAACTCCAGTTACAGTTACATTGTAATTACAATTCATTACAAATTGCACAATTCCAATTGTAATTGAGCCTAGGTCTGGCACATGCAGTACTTCAGGGTGATTTCTAGGCTCACCTTATCCTGGTGGTTGCAAACCAGCCTTAAATCTTGGAAACCTTTTTCTTGAATTTGATCAAACTTTGAATGGATTTGTGATACTGAATATTCCATCCATGTAGATCAGACTATAGGTGTTCAAGGTTAATCCAAGGCATATATACATGATTAAGAAAAAGAAAAAAATCTGGTTCATTAAGTCTGCATTGCAGCCCCTGGAATTTTAGATACATGGTTTTGGTTGTGAATCAAATTCCTGTTTGCCAGGCTCAGGGAGTGTGAATTTATCGAATGACCTTGACATACCAATAAATTCATCCCTTCTGAAGTTTTTCATTGATTTTCTTCAAACAGGCTGTCAAGCAATACATCACCTGGGGTTTAGGAGCATGCAACTCTGTGCAGCGATTGTGTGAAAATAAAAACAGTGGTACATATGACGTTTACACATATTGAATACAGGCTCAGTGCAATGATGGACTTATCTTCCCTGATGCAGGTTTATTGTTGCATACCATGGTAAAAGCATTGCTAAGTGGTTGTGAAGCACAATGACAGCCTACGGAGAGCATGGTAAAAACAGGTTGCCTACTCAAGTACAATGTTACAGGAAGGAGATGAAGACAAGCATCAAATTATTGTTTTCTGTGAAGGGCATATTGTCGACTATCAATTGACAATCAATATTGATGCAATAACTAATCGATTAGTGATCATCTGTCCTTATATTTCACGAGCTTCGATTTACATATCAGTGAATTGATGCATCATAGTAGAGCCTGGTTTGATGTCTCCCATTGCATTAAAACATTGATAATGTAGTTATGCGATTATATTACTGCTAGTACGATAGGTAGCCAACGTCAGCACGTTGCTAGGATACAAACCTTTAGGCCTGTGGATTCACGTTGGACAAGTCACATCAGTTAAAACTATTTTGTTTACATTTTCCTGATTTATAAATTAAAGAAACAATTTATTTTTAAAAATGGAAGAATCTGACATTTTCTAGGGGTAAAGGGAGGACGGAAAAGCGATGTTTGGCAGTTCATGGGATTTCGTGTGGATGGGAATGTTAATAAAGTTATGTTAATTAACAAGCATATTTCAGATCGATATGACCTGTTAAAAACAGTATTGATTTTGTATTATTATTAAGGGACATGGTGAGGGTGCACACATATTCTTTTCAGTTGTTAATTAAACGGAACTTTTAAGTGTTCTCATTTTAATGTAAGTCTTGCCTTGCTGTTTAACTATTAGCACAGCAGAGTTGTTAAAAAATCCTAACGTTTATTCTTGATTTTGAAAAACAAAATGTTGTCGATAAATGCATATGGGATAATCGATTAAGAAATTAGGTTGCCGATTGCATCACTATCACATTTTTTTTCAGAAATGTTGGTTTTCAGGCCAGTTTTGTGACAAAATGCCTTACTGACTATGAAAGGGTATAGTTGTGGTCAAGGATGGATCCCTCCAGGAAGGTGACTCAGAGGCAGGAAGCTGCAGTTTAAAGCATGGATGCACACTTATATTTACAAATACAAACAAAACAGAAACAAAATAAAGGTTTTAACAAAACAATGGCAAAC
Organism: Acipenser ruthenus; assembly: GCF_902713425.1. Classification (NCBI taxonomy): domain Eukaryota; kingdom Metazoa; phylum Chordata; class Actinopteri; order Acipenseriformes; family Acipenseridae; genus Acipenser; species Acipenser ruthenus. The sequence goes on along the minus strand of NC_081195.1, from coordinate 36,154,723 downwards.
AAACTACAAATCAAAACACCCAGCTTCAGCTATCAGCATTTTGCATTTTACTCCCTTTATAACCATGTGGCTGGGGCTTATGGCCATCAATTAGGCAATCAAGACCCAGACACATTCCACACATGGATTTTGGCAGGGATGGTATTAACCCATCCCTGCTAAACTTAAATTCAAAATAATGAATCTGTGTTTTCAAAAAAACACATACTTCACCCTTTCTTTTGGTGGAATGTTCCCATGGTTGTTTTCTCTGCCCCTGCAGGTCTTTCAAGCCTGACCTGGTCCTGGTTCGCCAGCATGCTTACAGCATGGCCCAGGGAGAAGACTTCCGCAGCCTCATCATCGGGCTGCAGTATGGGGGAGTTCCGGGGCTCAACTCCCTGCACTCCATCTACAACTTCTGCAGCAAACCCTGGGTGGTAAGTGCTGTCCAAGCAAGGCACACGCATCCAGCTTGGGGCAGGACTCAGTGGGCTTTTCCCCTGCCAAGTTTAGGTGTTTCAGAGACATCAGTGTCTGGTCCATTAAAAGCACTGCAGCTTCAAGTGCAAGGCAAGGGTAGCATCATATATTCATCTAGTCGACTAGAAAGAATAGCAAAGTGACAGCTGACATCAGAAACTGGCAGTTGACCTAATTGCAGGTCACTTCAAGTAATTGTGAAGCATGCGGTTTCAGATGAAAGGAAGTGCAGTTGCGGTTGCAATCCATAAACATAGAAATGACATTTTAGAGCATTAATAAATAGTTTAGAAAAAAATCAGATTGGGCATTTCAGTTGAGACACATTTGTGTAAACCTGATTGAAGGCTGTGTGAAACCTTTCTGTTTGTCTGGCTGTCTTTCTATCTGTTACACTAAACCTGTCTGTCTAAACCAATCCCCACCAAACATGTATCACAGCCTCCTATACATGTCTTGGATTGCATCTGGTTCTAATTCGATCAATTCCAATTCTAATATTCGATCATTTCACTCACTGTACGATTACGAGGACCCTCTGTATGTGCGTGTACTGGTTATATTTAAGGCCCAGAAATTTTCTTTAAAATTCATTATTATTATTATTATTTATTTCTTAGCAGACGCCCTTATCCAGGGCGACTTGCAATTGTTATAAGATATTCATGGCAGTGTCACGGGTAAAGTATCGTATTTCGCGGAATGTGCACGGAAATATGTACATACTGATCTTGTGCATCAGTCGACTTGTCAATGTGACCACTGACAAGCAACCAAGCTGTTTTACCAATTCCATAATCTCCTGCTTATGATACTCAGCAACTTTAGGTAAGTATTCACGTCTCAGCTGGGCTGATGAAGGAATCGCTCCACTATTTGCTACAAAAGGGATATTTGCTCAAACAAACGCCTGTCAGGTCAAAATTTAATAAGTGGACTTTTGAAATATGGAATTCACCGTTTTTTGTTCCTTTGCAAGTAAAGCAGTCGCAGTACTGCTCTGAATTTCCGCCTTTCTCTTTCGGTGAATACTTGAATCTAAATGCCTGTCAACAGACGAGTTTCGGTAGTGATCTACAGTAACGTTGCAGGATGTACAGAAGAGCTTACCTTCATCGCTGTGTAAAACTCCTGCTGGGTACGGCTTTACGTGATCTGCTGCAGACACATTTTTAGCCTTTTTAGAGACATCCATTTTCTTGTTTACAGTGTGTAGTATTTTAATTTCCTGCTTAGGTTGCATATAGTAACATGACATAATCACTGCACAGCACTGTTTGTGAAAATTACACGCAGGCACATAGCAGAGCTGTACAGTTTTGTTAATGTGATTTTTTTGTATGAAATACAAATAATTATGGAATTCTTTTTATTTCTTAAGAATATTGTAAAAATCACGGTATTGGGCTATTTTCACGATTTCCGCACAGCCTGTGAAATCGCTATTTCACAGGGCCTTAGTTATATTATACAGTACTAAACGTTTTTTTCTCTATCTGACTCACACATTAAGAATATGGGAAGGGGCTGTATATGTACGATTTGCCATCAACATGTCCTAACTAAATTAAACCGAAAGTCATAGTATGTAGTGTACAGTGCCATCAGTACCTCTGTATGCCCTTTGTGAAGACTATTTATAGTTGTTAATAGAATTCCTATCAATATATGGGTCTAACTTTTAAAGACCAGAATGCCATCTGTGTTTTTAAGTGATCTAACCCCCTAGATTCCAGACTTTCTTTGAAGATGACTCTAATAAGAGATAAAGACAAACTCATTGATTACCAAAGAAATTTGCTTAGAGAAAATGCCATTCTGTGTTGGAAAATATTAATGTGATTATTAAGTAAAAATTAATAACTTAGGAAAAGTTATTTCACAAAAGAGTATTTTTATTTGAATGCCTTTTCTGTGATTTATGACCCTTTTGTTCAAATGAAGAAGGGGAGGTATTTGTTTGATGAAGTTATGATGTCATCTGCTTACATTCAAAACAGCCAGTAAAATGACCTGAATGTGGATTCACCAATGGAATCACTAGGAGAGACATCCAATTGAATGGCAATAATCTTAGAGACACGCTTATTCTCAAATGTTATAAAAATGCATGGAATCTACTCTAATTGGCACTTTCTTGCTACAATCATCATCTTAAGCACACAGGAAGTGTGGCTTTGTTGCATCGTGGGATATGGAGTCCTGAAGAAAAAGCCATCTTGTTTTTTTCTTTGCCAACCTTAAATGGAGAGGACTGCACTTCAGATTTCAAGTTTATAAGTTGAAACATTTTAACCACGAGGAGAAAGCTGTATACAGTAATTCTTCATTGCGAGACTCTTTCAACTTCATATATAAGGACTGGTAACTAAACAACTTATGAATTTACATGGTGCATAAATCAATTGTATGATTTAATTCGGTTTTAACTGAGTATGGAGTAATATTAATCTATGTTGAATTACTTGGTCGAATATGAATGCATTGTTGAATGTTGAATATATTTAGAATCTTAATTACAACTCAATATATGGTTAATTTGTCTTGAACATACTTAGTATAATAATTGATTATACATTGAAAACGAATTACTAAAATCAAATGCAATCTATTTTTATTTCTATAACTTCAAATAAAATAAACTTCAACAAGATTTGCCATTTTGTTTCTGTATGTTGAAACAAGCACTGATATATGATAACAATGAATTGAATCAAAGTTGAATATCGTCTAAACATTCAATCATATGCCGAATTAATCTTTTTATAGCTAGAATTCTATGATTACTGTAGAATATATATACAGACGTGCTCAAATTTGTTGGTACCCCTCCGCAAAAAACGAAGAATGCACAATTTTCTCTGAAATAACTTGAAACTGACAAAAGTAATTGGCATCCACCATTGTTTATTCCATATTTAATAGAAATCAGACTTTGCTTTTGATTTTTTATTCAACATAATATTGTAAATAAGAAAATCGCTAACCTAATATTTTGTTGCACAACCTTTAGAGGCAATCACTGCAATCAAACGTTTTCTGGAGCTCTCAATGAGACTTCTGCACCTGTTAATAGGTAGTTTGGCCCACTCTTCCTGAGCAAACTGCTCCAGCTGTCTTAGGTTTGATGGGTGCCTTCTCCAGACTGCAAGTTTCAGCTCTTTCCATAGATGTTCGATAGGATTCAGATCAGGACTCATAGAAGGCCACAGAATAGTCCAGTGTTTTGTTCTTATCCATTCTTGGGTGCTTTTAGCTGTGTGTTTTGGGTCATTATCCTGTTGGAGGACCCATGACCTGCGACTGAGACAGAGCTTTCTGACACTGGGCAGTACGTTTTGCTCCAGAATGCCTTGATAGTCTTGAGATTTCATTGTGCCCTGCACAGATTCAAGACACCCTGTGTCAGGCGCAGCAAAGCAGCCCCAAAACATAACCGAGCCTCCTCCATGTTTCACTGTAGGTATGGTGTTCTTTTCTTTGAAAGCTTCATTTTTTCGTCTGTGAACATAGAGCTGATGTGACTTGCCAAAAAGCTCCAGTTTTGACTCATCTGTCCAAAGGACATTCTCCCAGAAGGATTGTGGCTTGTCAATATGCATTTTAGCAAATTCCAGTCTGGCTTTTTTATGTTTTTCTTTCAAAAGTGGAGTCCTCCTGGGTCTTCTTCCATGGAGCCCACTTTCGCTCAAAAAGCGACGGATGGTGCGATCAGAAACTGACGTACCTTCACCTTGGAGTTCAGCTTGTATCTCTTTGGCAGTTATCCTTGGTTCTTTTTCTACCATTCGCACTATCCTTCTGTTCAATCTGGGGTCGATTTTCCTCTTGCGGCCGCGCCCAGGGAGGTTGGCTACAGTTCCATGGACCTTAAACTTCTTAATAATATTTGCAACTGTTGTCACAGGAACATCAAGCTGCTTGGAGATGGTCTTGTAGCCTTTACCTTTACCATGCTTGTCTATTATTTTCTTTCTGATCTCCTCAGACAACTCTCTCCTTTGCTTTCTCTGGTCCATGTTCAGTGTGGTGCACACAATGATACCAAACAGCACAGTGACTACTTTTCTCCATTTAAATAGGTTGAATGACTGATTACAAGATTGGAGACATGTGTGATACTAATTAAAGAAACTAATTAGTTTGAAATATCACTATAATCCAATTATTTATTATATTTTCTAAGGGGTACCAACAAATGTGTCCAGGCCATTTTAGAATATCTTTGTAGAATAAGCAATAATTCATCTCTTTTCACAGCTTCTTTGCTTTATTCTATGACATACCAAAGGCATGCAAGTATACATGATAAAATAGCTTTTAATTTCATCACTTTTCAGGAGGAATGAAGCATTATTTCAATGAGCTGTAAGGGTACCAACAAATTTGAGCATGTCTGTATATATATATATATATATATATATATATATATATATATATATATATATATATATAGTCTATCTAACTTTTGACACTTGGATATGAATGTAGTTTTGATGGTGATACAGAAGATATTGTGGTAAAACCCTAGATCATTATTGTAAGGTATTGTTTATACATGGCTAAAGGCATGTGTTGAGACGGTATCCAAATACATGTTTACTTGTCTCGAGATAGATTAAGGATTTATGTTACAATTGCTTTATCATAACTTTTATCACCACACCTTACATGACACATGCTCTGCACGTGTCTGCATGATAAGATCTGTCAACGACTATCCTGGAATCTTAACAAAAAAGCCGTGCCCACATTCATGCTTTCACCTGTGTCTGGTATGCACTGTGTCTTGTCTTTGAGGGCTTTGTTTATATCTTAAAACATAGAATGATAAGAAGATAGCAGCTGAAGTATATTTGTTTGGAAAATCAGGCTTTGGCCTTTTATTAGTGACTCAATTAAGCATTCTGCACAGCTCAGGTGTTTTTTTTGTTTTGTTTTGTTTTGTTTTTTTGCTAAAATGTCAATTTCTGAAGTAGGGGACCATTGCACTTTTCAGAATGCTTGCTCAAATATGTCACATAACGGCGCTTCCGAGGGGCGCATCCTATAAAGGCACTCTGAGTGGAGTGCAGGATGCACCCTATAGCCTGGAGGTCCAGGCTATTCTGTTGCCGACCGTAGACGGGAGCTCCCAGGGGGCGGCGCACAATTGGCCGAGAAACCCCCTGGGGGGGGGGGGTTAGGTCGGCCGGGGTGTCCTCGGCTCACCACGCACCAGCGACCCCTGTAGTCTGGCCGGGTGCCTGTAAACTGCTCAGAGCTGCGTTGTCCTCCGATGCTGTAGCTCTGAGGTGGCTGCAAGGTGAGTCTGCAGTGTGAAAAAAAATGTTCGGCTGACGGCACACGCTTCGGAGGACAGTGTGTACTTGTCTTCGCCGCTCCCGAGTCAGCTGAGCCTAAAATTAATTGGATATGCCAAATTGGGAGAAAACAATAAAATAATTGGTGATTTACTAAATAAATTTAAAAAAATGTCAAGTAACACTCAAAAGCAAAGTTAAGAATAGGCATTCATTCAAAATTAATCCATTGTATACTGCACTGTGTCGAGTTCTGGTCACTTCAGCACCAAAGGGACTTTGTGACCTTGGGGAGAGTTCAAATAAGAGCAATCAGACTAATCCCAGAGTTTAAGGATTGGTTGAAACACATGAATCCATTTAACCTGGAATAAAGATGAATTATGGGGGACACGACTGAAGTCTTTTAAACCTTAAAAGGAGTTGACATCGTTAACCCAAGCCAATACTTTAAGCACAGAAACCAGCAGAGGAGGGTAGAAATTAAGTGGAGATAGACTTAGGACCGAGGGAAGGAGACCCTTCTTCACACAGAGAGTGGTGAGGGGATGGAATGGGTTACCTAGTCATGTTGCTGAAGGAGACTCTTCTTCACACAGAGAGTGGTGAGGGGATGGAATGGGTTACCTAGCCATGTTGCTGAAGGAGACTCTTCTTCACACAGAGAGTGGTGAGGGGATGGAATGGGTTACCTAGCCATGTTGCTGAAGGAGACTCTTCTTCACACAGAGAGTGGTGAGGGGATGAAATGGGTTACCTAGCCATGTTGTTGAGGTAGAATCACTTGGATCCTTGAAGGCCCAACTTGATAGTTCTGAGATCAATCAGCTGCTAGGAACCGGACAAGCTCAGATGGGCCAAATGGCCTCCCCTCGTACGTAAATGTTCTTATGTTTCTGAAACAGCTGTGTGGTCCAGTGGTTAAAGAAACAGGCTTGTAACCAGGAGGTCCCCGGTTCAAATCCCACCTCAGCCACTGACTCATTGTGTGACCCTGAGCAAGTCACTTAACCTCCTTGTGCTCCGTCTTTCGGGTGAGACGTAGTTGTAAGTGACTCTGCAGCTGATGCATAGTTCACACACCCTAGTCTCTGTAAGTCGCCTTGGATAAAGGCGTCTGCTAAATAAACAAATAAACAAACAGCAAATGTAACTAATTTATCACATACAGCTGATCTTTCCTTAGCCCTCCCCAAAGAGCATCACGCTGACTGAAATATCAACTGCCATGCATACTGGGAGATGTTTCAAGTTTAATAAGAGGTTAAAACTTGTCCTGGTCAGTCAGTATTTATAGGATTTGCAACCCTGGTCAGATTTAAAATACATATTTCTGAGTGATTTAAAGGTATTGTGAAAGGGCTGTTTTTATGTTCGAAGACAATGAGTTCCAAAGATGAGATGCTTCATCTACAAAGGCATGTTGGCCCATATTAGATCTCAGTTCATGTATTTTAAAAGTAGGTACATAACATATGAGTGATTCTAGATAGTCTGATCATGAGTTCTATAGTAAATGGCACTGATTGTTATTTGATTGTAAACAAGGCAGGGTTTTCTGGGTTTGACATCTGCATTCAAGCGAAGGAGGGATGTCTATCTATTCAGGGACACCAAGACTGTGAACAAGGGCCTGAGTTGAGTAAAACGAGCAACAATGTAATCATTTACATTTCTTAATCTGTCCTAATATTTATTGGATGGCAGTGTGTATAACATATTGAGCCTTCTAGTAAACACACTAGTTGTGAGTGCCCAGCTTATGAAATAGTTGAATAAACTATCCTAAAAAAAAAAAGAAAAGGAAATCTCTTCTTTAATGAAAATAATTGCATTCCATGAAACAAAAAAAACAAGTTGAACCCTGTCTTCTTCCTGTTTTCTTTCAGTTTTCCCAGCTGATAAAGATCTTCCAATCCCAGGGCCCGGAAAAATTCCCTCTCACTGAGCAGACATTCTTCCCCAATCACAAGGAGATGGTGAGTGCTCTTCAGAAACACCATTGTTTTTTTTCCCTGACTGTTTCGCAAACTGGTTTTATTCCTGCCCGCAACGATAACATATTTATGATTGCTTCAATTTGATCTCATTTCATAGTAAACAGGGTTTATGAAGCTGTATACTGCTAGCATGCCTGTTAAACTCTGCAGAACACATGTGCATATATATATATATATATATATATATATAATATATATTGCTCTCTGTGGTTAATTATATTGTGTGTGTACTGCGGGGAGTGCAATTATGGAGCTCTATACATATCTTAAGAAAACAGGCTTTTCCCAAGTGCTTAAATAGCATCACATGAGCAACAGCACAAAGTGTACACAGACTTAAAAGTGTTGGCCAAGCAACAGCAGAACGATTAACAGTGTTGGGGGTGGGTTATCCTTGTCCTTATTACCCCCAAGTGGATATTGTAATGACCACTTCAGAGCAACTTGTAGTCCACTTGTAGTTTATTTAATGATGATAAATGCATGTTATTTACAGTTATGACAACAAGCTCCCCCTGTATCATTTAAGTCCTGCTTTTTAACATAACAGTCCATTATTGATGTAGCCCACCACTTGTCTTCCATTGCTTTTAGCGGAGGCAGCAGTGCGTGCAGCCAAATTAGTTTTACTTTTATATCTAGGGAACTGCTTTTCTGATTGTCATGAAACTTGCATTCTTTCGGAGAAGCTTGTGATAGAATCATAATCTGCGGGCATGTGAAGGTGTCTGTCTGCATGTCCTATGTCTAGAGAAGTGCTTCTCCAGTTGGGATGAAACTTGCTCAGGACTTTCTCTAGGTGCTGTTGATAGTATCACAACTGCAGAGTGCACCGTGTGTGGGTAGTTCAAGGATACTACAGTTTTCTTGGCGAGGCTGGTTCCCCAGACTTGAGACCAAGGGATGGTCATTTTATTTTAGTTTATTTTCTCACAAGCATTTCAGATATGCACAGAAACAAGCAATTTAATTAAAGCTTGTACGGGTGTATTACATCTTGGAACAATCAGCAGCCATATGGGACATATTCTGAGGCAGATTGTCTGAGAGTACAGTAATAACTGCCTTGATTTGCAACAATGTTCATCAGGCTTTTATCATCCACTTCCAACCTCCTATACCAGTTTCGGATTGCATTTGGCTCTAATCCCATTCACAAATATGTATATACTTTCTCTTGCTGTGTGATTTTGAGGACCCTCTGTTTGTGCATGCACTGGTTATAGTATACACTACCCCTCGTTATTTCGCTATGTGACTTACACAACAAGAATCTGGGAAATGTCAAGGCAGGGAATTAGTGAAGGGGGCTTATATGTACAATTTGAGGTCAACAAGTCCAAGCTGTGGATTAAACCAAACATACTGCTTCTTCCTGAAATACGCAGTATCAGGTAAACCTTTATAAAAATACAGTGTTTTCATAACTGATTAGAGGGGTGAGATGATCGTCTGGCACTCTCTCTAATACAGACTGGGAAAACAAGTGGAGATTAACTGGGAAGAATACACATTTATTAGGAATGTGAGAATGAAGGAATGCTATTGGGTGTGCTTAATCACAAGCCATATGATACCATATAATGCACTATACGTTTTTGAGAAATCTGTATTTTGGGCTGTGAAAATATTATGGTTAGAGAGAACATAGCTGAGCAAGCATTGCGACTATATGCTTGGAGTCCTTTAAGATTAAATGTCCAGTCTGAAAGATTGCACTTAATCAAGTCAGTTAAGGGTTGCAGATCACAACTGCACCAGGATTCATTGCAGCCAGTCCAGCCTTGTCATTCCCTTGCAAAAAGGGTTGCATAACTTTAGGATGTGTCCCGGTGCAAAACACCTTATCCATGCAAATCAGACCCAATGCTGGAGTGTAGAAGTTATCTCCCTAAGTGATCGCTATGTAAACTCATCCGAGAGGGAGTGCCATTATCACTGTCGCTGTTGTGTGCTGCTCTGCACTGGTTCAGTGAGGCATTTATCAATGGAGGCGTGGCTTTGATGTAAAACTACAAACCCACAGTGTTCTTGATTGAATTGATGGCAGAGTACCAGATCGAATGAAACATTCCTGGACTTCATCACAACGTACAGGTAGGGGTGCCCTAAAGGCATGGCAAATCCAGTAGTATAAGCAGACCACCAGCGATAGGACTAATGCAGTGTTCTGAGTTCTTGCATTGATACACAGAGCTTCAGGAGCATGGAATCTTTGAAATGCATACTTAGAAATGCAGCATTGTTATCATTTTTTGTAGTCAAACAATAACAGCAATTAAAAATAATCATATAAAATTAAAATGATGATCAATTTCCTTGGATTTCTTTTCTTTGGAATCTCAAAATCTCGATCTCTTCGACCATGGCGATAGCGCCTGTAAAGCCCCGGGCTGTACAAATTTCAGCCAAAGTGCAGAATCTGAGATCGGGGTGGAGAGTGGTTGTGTTGGATCTTCACAGCAAAGGGGCAGCTTATGGAATTTATTTATTTTTTTAACTTAGGCTCTGCCTATGGCCTTGTGCCTCATAACGCACCCAGACATGTTGGAAGATATGTCCTACCACACACCCTGCTGTGGGTCAGGGCATGCAGTAGTACATATAAGGGTTTCCGTAGCTATCTGCAGCGGCTTGTGGGTTATTCAGCCATCCTCACTCATGGAATAACTGCAGTACCCCTACAGTATCCTGCCTAAGAAAGGTAGAACTTCCTGTTTTATCTACCTGCCCCACACTCCTCTCACAGACAAGTCACAGACTTTAAGGCTAACATGAAATTAACTACACTGAACATTATTGTTTAGATACAATACGGGCTGCAATATTAACAGAGACAGGCAATTGATCAGATTACCTGAACCCCTGGAGAGACAGCCTCACACTGATTCACTGATGGTCCACGATGATCCTGGAGGTATTAGAGGCGTCTCTGTCTGTGTCACCTCTATGCCTGGTATTTATACTATACTGGGCTCAGGATATACGTGCCCACAGTCTGTTTTTGTTATCTTACTACTGTATCAATAGAAATTAACCATTCAGCTGTTACTCCATTCAAGTGCAACCAACCACTATCTGCTCTCTTTTACAATGTTACTATAGTTAATTGTGTTCCATATTTTCCATTCCCATACATTTCTGCACATGCTTTCCAATCTCCAATCATATTATACCTAAGTTACCTTAGCAACTCCACTTATGCCAAAGTCACCTGCAGCAAACTGGTTTAACATTAACAACACAGTTTCTCTCATATGGCATTTCCGTCCTACAGCTTCTGATCCAAGTACAAAGAGGAAGCTTTACTATAACTTTCTGTTGTTTGCACCTTGTGTGTGTTTTTCCCAGCTCCACCTCCCAATAGTGGTATTTGTAGTACTGCAGTCCCCGATGGACCAACCAAAGGATTTATATCTGAGGAGCTCAGGCTGCAAGCGTCTCAATGTCTCCATTGTGTGATGGAGCTGCATGTACTGGTGTTTATAGTATTGTCATGTCAAAGAGAGAAAGAGAGCTCATCGCTCATGTTGGAGGTACAGTCAGACAGCACTGAACCTCAGAAAAGGTCAGATCCCTTCATTGTTATGCTTGTCTCCATATGCACGGGTCTCTTCTCACGCCTCATACTGCTGTGATCGTTTGCTCCTGCTTTATTTCAAAACTGTACCCAAATTAAGTCCACTGTGAAAGATGTGAAGTATCGTCTGTCCCTGCCCCCAGAACTGGAAAGCTATTCAGTGGTCAATATTTCAACATGTAAGGTAAGCTGTGGATGGGTAATTAGAAAGTGCAACACTGCTTTGAACATGAAGACCTGTGTCCTGTAGCTATGTTGGTATTATTATTATTATTACTATTGTAATCCCTGTCTGGGGTGACAGTCAGTGGGGGGGGTTATAATAGAGATCCCAGTATGTGTTGAGAACCACTCATTCTATGTGAGGAAATGATAGGAGCATTCCGATGTTCTCAAGGGTCTCAGAATCATGACTTTTGAAAGAGTTTTAGATCAATGATTGGTTTCACATCCTGTGAATGAGCTGTTTAAGGCTGTATCTTTGGCTACTAATGAACCGTTGATATGTGTGCATTTGTAATGAGATTCAGCTCCACAGCTCCGTATTCATTTAAGATGTGGTGAGTGTTGACCTCATTTTTCTATATAACTAACACCTCTAATGCAATTCTTTTGTATCCCTGACTACATGCATTGAGTCTCATACCATGTATTTAATTAGTTTCAATTTGTCTCGTTTTCTGCATCATTGTAACAGGGGTTGCTGCAGGCTCCACGTTAATCCCTTGGGTTTGCGGCTGTGATACAAAGCCTCTCTGCCAGTGCGTTGAGGTGGGCTGTCTGCACAGAGTCGAATTTCAAACAGCAGGGTCTCTTTGTGACTGAATGCCCCTTGTAATTCCCTGTCTCTCCCGACCCAGCAACTTCCCTGTGATCAATGAGGGATCAATTATCCCAATTAGTATAATCTAACCCCTGACGATGGATTTTCTTCTTTCAAATCTTTTCATGGCCTAATGAATCTATTTCCAGTTGCACTTTTCTCATATTGAATAACCCTCCCCTATAATTAGGTGATTGTGCAGTAATAATAAAATAATCTTTGAGAAATGTTTCGACTAAATCCTTAATTCTATATTTTCTCTCCTCTGCATACGTCGCTTAGCAATAATGAACTTATTCACTCTGAAACAAGATTAATGTTTGCAATGTGCAAGACCAGCACCCACTACTTTCTCTACAGAGATTTCCACACCTAAAACATTTAAAAACTTTTAAGAAAGACTTCTAGCTTTGTATTAATACATACCCTAGCACTGAGTATTTCATAGTTTTAGAGATGCAAGTGGTAATGCTGTCTGTCTGTCTGATCTTTGTGGTGTCATCTGGTTCATGATACTTCAGCATCTGTTTTTGGAGCATCAGTTTATAAGTTCAAGTTGGAAACCAACTGCCACCCCTTGAATTGGTTTAACCTTTTCTCTTAGTGAACAATATTACTTGATCACTGGTAGCACCCAATAAGCAATGGACAGTGCACCACGTGTGTGGTCTGGCAGTGGTTAAACCGTGGTAAACGAGGGGCACTGTCTGTTTGTTCAATGTGATGATGGTGGTAGAATGTGGTGCAGTACCAGGAGGTTAGCTGTGCCGTCCTGCCCGAGAAAGTGTGAGATTCGCTGCTACCCCAACCCCTTTACACTGTAATGATGGGGGGTTTTATCATTTTTTATTATTATTTGGCAAAATCGGTTATTTTCGGTTATTAAAAATAAACACCACTCAAACACATCAGTTTTCAGTTTCTATAATTTACACTTACAGTGTTGAAGTGAGGATGTCCACATTAGGATGCATTTTTGAATTGTGAGAAGTATCAGTTTGTCACTGAATAAAATCGTAACGGCATAAAAACGAACTGGTCATGCCATGTTGCTGGTTTGTTTGGGTGCGTGGTCATTAAACCTGTTGCTAAGCAAGTGACGCATATTATAGTGCAAAACAAATTGATCATTGGTCAGCTGCAATGTCTTTGCACACTGCCTGCCTTCTGAAAGCCATTTTCTTTATGTAGAAAGAGACTAGTGAATGATTGACATTATTTAAAATATGTTGCCAAAACCCACGTTTATCGGTTCAACATTTTTTAAAACAAATCTTCTAAATAGGCCTTCGAGATTTTTTTTTGGTTATTATCGGTTAAAACCGAAAACTTCAAGCCCTACATATAAGCCAAGCATGCACTGGGTTCAACACTATCGGCTGGCTTCACAGACCCTGGTTAACTAATCTTGGACTGCCTCACCTAAATTAACATTGGATAGTCCAAGATTAGTGCTAAGAGGGATCTGTGAAACTAGCCGTTTACCTGGGTACTCAAACCAGGAACCCAGTTTTAAACACAATGTTTAGAAATATTAAAAGAAACCTAATAAATTCAAAGACAGACTAGTGGACTAAAAGTCTTTTAGGAGACATTGAAAATGACTTCTTGTCCAAATGGTTTGCATTGAATATATTACTTTAGTGTTTCAAGAGCACTATTAAGTGTTATGTTATGGATAAACAAAATGTTAGGACCCTTTTGAGGCTATCATGGTGAGATAATTAGTATCTGTTGGGAGAAGCAACCAGAAAAGCCAGTATAGGCTGGATCTCACTGCCACAGAATCACCATGAAGTTTCTAATGTTGTCCTGCAACAGTAACGGATATAACTGGGGGTGGGGTGCTGTGTTTGTGACAGTGTTTTTAAGTGTAGGGGCAATGGGTGGCATGCAGACTGCATTACTGTGCATGACACAGAATACCCTTTTGCTCTTGAAAGGGAAATGGTGTTGATACCTGAACACAACCACCACACAGATTACCCATCATGTACTCAGTGGTACGAGATCCAGTGAAGGGCACAGGGATTGTGCCAGAACAAAACCATCAACTGACTGGAAGGGCTGGACGCGAATGCAAACCATATGATTCAAACCATTCAAATAAAGAGCATTGCTCTGTAGTCGAGAGGCAACTACAGGTCTGATGCTGATGTCAGTATTAACTGAGGAGGTAGGAGGAGATCCATTACACACTGCAGACACTCACAGACTGGACGAGAATTTGAAAGACCTACCATAACACTGTGAATCACTGATTCAATATAACACATCTCCAAGGTTTTTATGTTTCTTCTTGAGGGATATGTGAGCATTCCTCAATGATTACAGACCCCAGTTCCTTCAGCTTTCTCGTCCACCTTTTTTCAATCCAGCTTTCATTTTAAGGGTAGAAAAGGGTTTGTGTTTTCAGATGTAATGAGAATTGAGGAAAGAATCAGTTTTGTGATGAGAAGTAAAAAATACTTTACTGTTCAGAATAAAGGACACTGTAAAAAGTGACATGCAGAAATTGTTACCTCAAAGACAAATGCATTCACAGAATATAAAAGTCATAAATAACACGGAAGAAACTTTAAACAGTGCTGCCAGTTTAGCATCGGATACATTCTCTCAGTACATGGTCTGTGCTGGTAGTTCTCTCGTTTACTCTGTCCTACTTCCCACAGCATTCCAGTGAAAAGAAAGGGTGGTCCAATAGAAACTAATAAGAGCCACAGGGAGTAGTGGGAAGCAGCTGTTTACAAGTAAACCAAGTGACTGTGTCAGCATCGCCATAACAGTTGCAAAGTATAGCTATGGCAGTACCATACACTTTGATTCAAGTCAGACCCCTGTGATAACCACGTACACCTTTATTGAAGCCAGGCTCAAATCAGATCGTTGCTCTGTCTGCAGCAAACACTTTTATTTTCTGATGCAGTCCTTTTATTAACGGTATCATTTGACTGCAATCAGTCTGTAGATATATTATAGCTGGTGGACATTCAATTGCTTCTGCATGTTATTTTAGAACAAGAAAAACAATGTTGCACATGGAATTTGTTTGTGCAACACTTTGTGTTGGATTCAATTATATAATGCGATGCTTTCCACACATACAGACAGTACTGTGCTGCTGATAATTCAGTTCCTTGGTTCCTTAAAATGAAGCATCACTATTTTTTCCAGCCAGATTTCTATAAAGCTTATAAAGAATCGTACTGTATAACAGCTGCACACCACACTTTGTAAAGTTCTAGGATTTTTTTTTTTTAATTGTATCTTTATTATAAAAATATAAAACAAAGAGATTAAAAGACAAACATATTTCTTTCTTTTTTTTCTTTTTGAAAAAGGCTACCTCAGCACTAGGTATGTGCCTCACAAACTCTCCTTCTAGCAGTCTGTCACCATGGAGTCAAGCCCACACAGCGTTCTGTGGTGTCTGTGTTGAGTAAATACATTCTATTTACACATGGACATGACCCAAACACTTTGAAACAGAGTTGCCACATAATTCTAGATAGCATGTGTTAGAAGCATGCTGATCTCAGTCTAACATAGTTTAACCAGCCTAATAAAAGTTTACCCCAGTAAAGTTGCACGATAAATGTGCTGTTTTCCCATGATCCTAATATGCATTTATCGCAGTTTACCATACCTCTCTATGCTTTAGACTGCTTACCTATTGCCCTGGCAGCCCAAAGCTGGAGCACATTTCCAATATGTTCTGTAATAGTGCTTTGTTAATATGGAGAGGCGTTTGTGAGTCTTCATCACAAAATATTTCAAAGACAATGTATAGAATGGTCACATTGTTCCAATGATCTAAACCAAGGCAGGTCTATCCATCGCCTGGACTTTTCTTACATTCTGAAATGCTAATAAGGGTTTAGATCATGACAACAGACCCTGTGATATCTGTAGTATGTGTGAAGGAGCTTTCAGTAAGTCCTGGAGTGAGGAGTGACAACGCTGTTTCAAAAGAGGAATGAACTGAAGATAATATTAGATGTCCAAAAAAATATATACAGAGGCAAAACAAATACAAATATAAAATAAAAATGTGGTAAGTGACGCTCTATTATTTGCACCCATTTTGTCAGAATCGTTTAACACTGAAAACTATTGAGGTTTTTTGGGGGGGTTTTTTGTAATCAAAATTCTCCAGTTGACAGTCTAAAGCATTCAAAATGCCCTTTCTTTAGTACCCAAGGCATGAAGTAAAATCAAGTACCGTTTATAATGAGCAAAAAGGAAAAGGAGAAATCTGTGTGGGCTTAGCTTTTTGGACATTCACAAATGTGTAACTCATGTGTTTATCAAGTTACTCTTGATTTAATTGTTTGTGAATATGGTCATGAATTTTGTTACAGTTTTCTAACTCCATTTGGATTTTACTGTGTAATGTAATTTATGTATTAACTGTAGATAATACGTAAGGTCCATTTATTTCATGCCCTGTTGTACTTGACTTATGTCACATATGTGTATGTATGTATATATATATATATATATATATATATATATATATATATATATATACACATACACACACACATAATAAACCAGGCTTGATATCTTCTAACCTATATAGAACATGCTTTTCTGGGGTATTACATTGAAGGCCAGTTTTTTTTGCTTGCCACAAAAGTCCAGAATACATTATATTTTAACAACTATTCGTAAAAAGGAGTCGCCCATAACACACTGCAAGGTACAGAAAATAAAGGGGAACAGTAATAAATAGAAATGGCATTATCAGATACATTTATTTAATAAAATATATATATAAAACAAAACTCTCTATAAACTGCAGATAACAGCATTGTTCAAGAACTTCTTAAATCCTTTTTTTTTTTTTTTGTCTGACACAAATGGGTGATGTGAAACAGTGGACTTCAACCTTTGTAAAAATAGGTTCTAGGCGTTGTCTAGTCCCTTATAAAGGTTTACCACAGTATTTTACATGGTATTTTTACAGTTTAACCATGCTTTTCCCATGGTTATACTCTGCATTTACCTTAGTTTACCCTGGTTTGCCTGATTTATTAATATTCTTTACCATACCTCGCTATTCTTTACAATGCTTGCCTATGCTTTACCATGCTTTCACTATGCTTTATAACACTATTCTTTTACTATGGGAAACATTTATAAGGGTTGTACTTTAAAGTTGACAAACACTTGGTGAGGTTTATCAGATCTGTTTGAACATACATTTAGCCATCCAAATTCTTAACAGTTTTTAAACAAAAAAAGTTAAGGCCAGCTTCAGATATTAAAAAGGTAAACACTAAAATAAAGTAGACTAACATTTTGGCTAATACCGTCAACAGAGTAATCAGCCAAATCGTTTCAAACATGTATTTTTTAATAAATGTTATTGCTTTTGTTTGTTTAAGCTAAAAAAAAAGTTGTTTCTCATGTGAATTAAACCAAACTAAAAGGAGGTTGAAGACCACTGTTGTAGATCAAATATAAAATCTGCTGAAAAATAAAAGAATTACAGCATGGCATAGATATAATTGAAGTGCTAATTCTGCAAGGAAACAACAGGCACGAATGTGTCACTGCATTGTCACATTGGATTAAGAGTCCCATCGACCCTCCCCCCTCTCCCCCCTCTCCCCCCTCTCTGTCTCTCTGTGTTTGCGGTGGGGGTCGCTCAGGGGTCAGTGGTGTTGATGATGGTTTTGTCGGGGGGTGCCCATCCTCTGTACCAGCTGCAGTACCCCTCTTTCTGCTGGATACAAGCATAGTGTCTGGACTGGTGCCCAGGGTAACCAATGTATGACAGCATATCCGTCCATAAGCACTCATTCTTGGAGGTCACAAAGCAGGGCAGGTAATGGCAGGGCTTAATCTACAAATAAACAAGCAGGTTACAGTTGAAGCGGTAAGCAGTGTTAAAGCAGGGCCCAAATAAACACATAAAATAAATATTTGTTATAGTCGACATGCCATATCCCAAATGAGTTGTTTAGGGTTTTAAAGTCTGTTTTGATTTATTTCATAAACTTTATTTATTGGTCTGTTGTTGGCATCTGTCTAAGGTACTTCAAGAAAAGGAAAATACAATTCCTAAACAGAAACGTTTAACTGTGGTGTTTTAATTAGGGTCTTGGATTGTTTCCAGTTTTTTTTCTTTATCTTAAAGCGTATTGAATGGATTAAACATGTTTTAATGAATACTGTGTAAAAAATGCAAATATAAATCAATACTGCATGTGAAGACAATTTAACATTTAAAATATACAGAGAAGTAAACTATAAATACTAATTCAAGGCAAATTTTTAAATGAAAATTGTAAACAACTGTTTACACAAAAGTGTTAACAATTACCGTTGGTTTCACAGACCCCGATTATCACTAATCTTGTACGCTGAATTATGTGCTCAGTGAACTATGTATAGAAGGTAAAAAGGCAAGTGGAAATGACTGAGTGTACAAAAGAAGTTCAAAGACATGGTTTTGACACATGTATTATACCAAGCTTTGACAAGATAATATACATGTACTGACCTATATTTAACCTGTGGTATATAAGAACATAAGAACATAAGAAAGTTTACAAACGAGAGGAGGCCATTCAGCCCATCTTGCTCGTTTGGTTGTTAGTAGCTTATTGATCCCAGAATCCCATCAGGCAGCTTCTTGAAGGATCCCAGGGTGTCAGCTTCAACAACATTACTGGGGAGTTGGTTCCAGACCCTCACAATTCTCTGTGTAAAAAAAGTGCCTCATATGTTCTGTTCTGAATGCCCCTTTATCTAATCTCCATTTGTGACCTCTGGTCCTTGTTTCTTTTTTCAGGTCGAAAAAGTCCCCTGGGTTGACATTGTCAATACCTTTTAGGATTTTGAATGCTTGAATCAGATCACTGCATAGTCATACTTTGGAATTAAATAAATGTAATCTGGTTGAGTTTCAATTATGAGTCATTCGAGTCTTAATTACACTGTGTTGGTAATCATGAATAATGTCAATAACAGAATGCATGTTTTAATTATAAGAGTGAAACACAACTCTACAGTAGTGCTAATTGGGGTCTGTGCAGCCAGCAACATGTCTATTAAATGCAGATTTACAGTCTCTTTCACAACTAGAAAGTGTTTAATTCGTCAAAGCAGACCTTAAACATTTAAATAATTAATTGTTGTAATGTTCTGGTTAGGGCCTACCCATGGATTTAAGTTTAATGACGGCGCCACTACCCTTGTAAAAATCACCAGTTATCTTTGTATCACAGCTGTTGCTGGTTTTGTTTAGTTTTTTTTTTGGTCCTTTTAGAGTAGCAGCACCATAACTGAAATTCAATCCTAAGGCCAGCGCTGCTGTAAAAAAAAAAAACTAAAACTTTATTATACAATTAGGACAAACGTTTCAACAAGAATCATTTCCTGTTGAAACGGTTGTCTTGTTTTAAAACTACGTATCTTTTTTGCATTTCTGATTTCTTTTATAAATGGAGGGTTTTGCAGGTATAGAAGTGGTCTTGGGTCTGATTTTGAGAGACTTCCCAAAGAAAGGAGTACAAAATATCCAATGATTAGTCTTGTAGTTTTTTTTTAATTAAAAAAGAACCTTTCTTTGGTGAATTCTTAAAACCATGATGAATATACCACTTTAGTACCAGATCCTCTAAACAGCATGACATGCTTTTGATTAAATAAAACTGTTAGTTCTCTTTGCCTGGCCTTTATTCTGTGCAAAGTTTAGTTTTTATTTGCATTTTAAGCCAAACTCCAAGCCATTTAAAAAGAATTGCACCAAAGTGAAGTGTCCCCTACCCCACCCCAATAAACTGCCAACTAGATGTATATCTCTTGCTGATTTGTCTCAATAAAAGATTTTAAGCTGGAACTATACCGTCAGCTACTGTGCAGGTAATTCAATCGGCATGAATCTTATTATATTACTTGTATTGTAACACTTGAATGTATTTGCTTGTGATTGTAAGTCGCCCTGGATAAGGGCGTCTACTAAGAAATAAATAATAATAATAATAATAATAATGAATTAACAGGGCTGAATTCAAAAGGAATTGCTTCAGAACTCTGAGGAAGTGCGTAAAGTATTCAGTTGTTATTCCTGTGGTATTCACTTGGAATTTATTATGAATTTGTGGCCATGATTTAAAAATATTACCATTGTTTTATATTAGACATATGAGTGAGAAAAGGACTTTACTTAAAAAGGGTCTAAAAAGAAGCTAAAGGAGTAGCTTTGTGTTTCTGCTTGTTGAAGGCTTTGGCATTAGCTTACATTAAATAAGTGTCTGCTCATGAATGTTTATTTTACAGTCTGTCTGCACTGCAAACATCTACAGAAAAGGAATCTCACCGCCCTCTAAAAAACTAAAACTTATCTGAAGGGGTTGCATTGCCACACTACGGTCCATTTCGAATTGCAATCAGAAAGCTTTGTCGAGGGACTGAAGTTTAAAAACACAGAGATGTTTATCACGAGGCAGAAACAGAAATCTTTTTGTATTCTACACTTACAGGTCATAACCTCAATGTTCTAGCACCTATTCATTCAAAAAATCCTTTCTAAAAATCAGCAGCCTAGGAGTCTCAAAATGATTCCATTATTAAATTACATTCCTTCTGCACTGAATTAGAATCCTGTTTTTTTTTTTTTGTTTTGTTTTTTTACTGACAAGGATAACAGATTCTATTTGCAGCCATGTTGAGTCAATCTAATATCGAAAGAGACCATTTTTCATAAAGCATTAATTTAGCAGAATAAGTTTTGATTCAAAGTATAAACCAGAGAGTTACATTACATTTCTATTGTTATAATTGTTTGCTCCCCAGGCGTGCTTTTGGAATGTTCAAAGAATCCTGTTGGCTTTTTGAATACAAAAAATGAAAGCTTTTTGCATCCGAACAATTTCTCTCACAGTAGTATTTTAAAGAATCGGGAATGCTGTGTGCAAAACTCTTCCCGACAGTCAATCTACTTATTTTTCTAAACCGCAGACGACATCAGCAGGCGTGCAGCCAGACTGTAAAATGAATATTTACTACTCGAGTCTGCAAAAGGAGGGGTAGCTTGTGAAGAGAAACGTGACACACAGATAAATACAAAATAATAAAAAAAAACATTTAGTATGGCAGCATGCTAATAAAACCCCTGCAGAGTTCATAGTTTGATGCTGTGTTTGAGCACACTGTCTGGACTTGCAGACCTCTGTCTCTGTTTAGAGGCACAGCCGGGCAGACTCACCCTGCAGTTGCAGCCCAGCTGGTAGCGGTGGTTCAGACCTTTCCTCTGAGACAGTGTCAGCTTCTCCCACTTCTCGTTGAGGTTGCACAGCCCGGTGTACACCTTCCCATCAAACACTCTCCCTGTGGGGGACACAAGATACGAGAAGTCAGCCTCTGCAACCTTGCACGGGCTCATTTTTTGTTGTCGTCATTTTTTATGGAACTTCTGCCACGTTTCCACCTGCACCATGAAACTAGTCAGTCTCCAAGTACTTCCCTAACAGTATCACAAATTCACGCCTCTGTGTTCTGCCTACATAGTTTTTCTTTTGCTAGAGAGAGATTTAAAACCCACTTTGCACACTCATTAGGTAACTTCCACCATCAAATTGAGTTCTAATCATAAAGCCTAACTGGGGCTGTCAGACAGACAGTCCCAAATGAAACTGATTTGAGCAATCACAACAATCATCTTGAAAGGAATGGAATTGGAATTGGGAATCAATTTTTAAAAGGAATTTTTCAGATCTCTTTCAAGTCAATCCTAGTGGCAAGTGGAAGTGTAGCTTTACTAACATGCTCAAAATGCAACCATATAAATGGATACACTCTAAAGAACATTATGAATGGATACACTCTAAAGAACATTATGACTGGATACACTCTAAAGAACATTATGAATGGATACACTCTAAAGAACATTATGAATGGATACACTCTAAAGAACATTATGACTGGATACACTCTAAAGAACATTATGAATGGATACACTCTAAAGAACATTATGAATGGATACACGCTAAAGAACATTATGAATGGATACACTCTAAAGAACATTATGACTGGATACACTCTAAAGAACATTATGACTGGATACACTCTAAAGAACATTATTACTGGATACACTCTAAAGAACATTATGAATGGATACACTCTAAAGAACATTATGACTGGATACACTCTAAAGAACATTATGAATGGATACACTCTAAAGAACATTATAATCCAAGGTGGGGGGGAGGGGGGGGGGGTGTTCCAGAACCTAGGTACACAAAAAGGAAATGACCTAAACAGTTGCGCTCATCAGTCCTGCACCAGTATTGATCTGAACAGACCCCTGATGTTTAAACTGTTGGACTGGTTCAGTCTTTTTCAGCTTGCATGATTGCATGTTTGAAGTTATGGACAAAAGCATTCATTACACTAAACAGTTTGGCAGTCCCAGTGATTAAAGGTTGATTGTATCTCTTGGTACCATACGTGGAAGTGTCTGCTGCTTGTTTCTCTACACATTGCCCTTCAGTGACTGGTCCGTCAAATGAGTAACTGCCCAGCCCTGTAATTACTGCATTAGCCCTCCTTCGCACAGGAACGTGTGGAATGGGCCTGATACTGCAGCAGTGTGTCGGGAGAGGGAGTGGTGTCTGCAGTTCATTCTTGAATTATGTTCAGAACGTCCATTGATGGAAGCTATTGGCACTTAATGAAGCTCCATATTAATTTGTTTAAAAGCTCATGTTTTTGTAAACATTAGTTTATTTTATAAATGGGGCTAGGTTATCAAAGCCATTTCCAGTAAGTCATCATCAGAGCATTGTTTGTCTACAATGAAAAAAACTCCTTTTACAGTTCTAAAAAGGATAGGAAACCACTTTAAATTAAATGGCTGTTTTGTTTATTTCTGGTTTGGTAATTCTGTTGGGTACTATCTGAAACAAGTCTACTAATGACGATTTGGATAAATACCTTTAAGAATCGAGCCTGTGATGTATAATCATGTTCATTTCTTTACATTATTCTGTTAATGGAAAATCATTGGGTCCTTCCTTCAGCCTGCCGCTCCAGTCATGCAGTGGATACAGGAGACACCCCCCATGTGACTCTTCGCTTATGTGGGCCAGTGTTATTAAGCTGTTATTAATCAACTTTTACTGCCAGTCATGTGCCCTGTTCATAGCTCAAAATGAACTCTGGCTTTGCGGTGTAAGGTTCATAGCCGTGAGCACAGTGCTGAATATATTATGCGCTGATTGACTTTTAACAGCACCTATAAAAGTGACATCCAAGTCCTGCTGCTCTCAAAGGTCATTTGTGTTCTATTAACGGAGACGGTTTTCTAATGGTTTATCTTGGTTTATCATACAAGGCAAATAGTTCGCTGTGATGGCCCTCATGCTTTCTTTGAAGTTCTCATTCACTTCTGTACTGAGACTGCAGTGCTGTGAAATCGCTAGAGCACTCTGCACTGTTGCTGTGGAAAGGGTGTCTGGCTTTGTTAGTCCCTGTGAAACATGGAATTCTGTTGTTTTTATCTCGGGGAGGAGTTTCAGCACGTGCAGTGAACACCTTGAATGAGCTCACCTGTGATGAGGTACTGGTACTTGTTCACCTCGAACTTCACGCCGCACAGGCTCTCAGACGCGTCGGTGTAGATGTGCTGAACATGCTGCATCTTATTAAACCCCTTGTACATCTGAAAAACACAGAGACAGCATTGACGGGAAACCAAGACATTGAAGACATGGACACTTCCAGTACAGCGCTGGTCTCCAAATTCTTAGCAGCTGAAATATTTAAACAAATTAGCAGAGATTGGGGCTGAGGTCACACATCTAATTCCACTTGTAATCTGAGCTGGATTCAGACCCAATGGGTTAGACATGAAAGGCCAGTGTATTTGTTCGCTGTGTCACCTAGCGATAGGCGTATTGGCCAGGCGTTGTTTCATCACATTGCCCAGCAGCAAAACATTTTCTGTTCTTGTATCAGACGCTGGCACCATTTTGTCCATTTTGAGAAAATGGAAAAGCTTGGGTAAACCTGTACAAAAAAGTTTTCAGACTCTGATACTTACTTTCATCTGTTTGACAGTGTAGCGCATTGTTCCAAATGGGCCGTCTTTCAGCAGCTTCTTCCCAACCACCTTGGCTCTGATCACTGAAGCGACAGAGAGAAAAAACACAAATCTGTAGTCAGACATTTTATCCAAATAAAAAAAAAAATAATAATCTGTTTTCTAGAACCTGTTGTGGTTTAAATGTTTAATTCTTCATTGACATTCTGATCTTTAGATCTACACTCTCAGTGATATTCTGAGTGTAGTTGCAGCTAATAGGTTCCAACTGGAATGGGACTTACAATGATTATAACAGGTATTTTAGGAGTAAATAGCTTTGGAAATCTAGCATGCGAGTGCTACAGAAGAACCGTATCTTTTAAACAATATCATCTACTGTTCTGCGAAATCCCCTCATTCATTATGTTAAAATCTAAAGCTGGATCACATAAACTTTAGCCCATGTAATGCCAGGCAGCTTTAGGGTCACTTTTTATGGGAATTTATTAATCAACTTGTTGGGGGTGACATTTTTAAGCAGTTTTCACAGTGAATAGTTTAAGCCACAGTATCTACTGTAAATAAGCTTCATTTGAGCTGCTTGATTTAAAAAAAAAAAAAAAAAATCTTGGAAATATCCCCTAAAAAGAGTTGCTTAATAATCTGCCTAGTGTTACATGGGCTTCTGTTTATTGTCTTCTGGAGACTGCTGAAGTTGTTGGTGACATTTTCCAGCAACATTTTAACACATGTAATACTTAGATAACTGATAATAGATAACTGTTTCCATTTAGTTGAACCTAACTAGGCTTCTTAAACATCTGAATCAGAAGTGTTACTGTGAAGGCCCACACACGTTATCTATGCATTGAATATTTAAGCAGCCTTGCAAAACACATCATCTTGTTTTCATTGGGGTCTTGGGAGACGTACTTGTTTTCATAGTCTCTGTGTGCAAGGGGTGTGAGGTGGCCAACTTCATGCCTGATTGCCTTTACGCACCCTCTGTTTTTTTACACAAGACACCTGTTGTCTCTGCTGTTCAGGGAAAGGGGTTTACATTAAGACCTCCTATATTGCAGCTCAGGTTGCAACCGATACAGATTCTCCCCAATGACATAACTGTTAATTGTGGTAATAGCATAGCCAGTGTAGCAGTGCAGTGGAAGTATGACTAAGTATAGGCAAGCGTGTTTAAAGCACAGAGCACAAAGGCCTTTTATGGTATACTGTAAGCTTGGGGGAAAAACTTTACTACGGGAATATTTCGCTATGGGTTGTTCATTAACATTTTAAGTCAGTGGCTGACCATG
This sequence comes from Acipenser ruthenus, assembly GCF_902713425.1. NCBI lineage: Eukaryota > Metazoa > Chordata > Actinopteri > Acipenseriformes > Acipenseridae > Acipenser > Acipenser ruthenus. Next base: position 36,129,205 of record NC_081195.1, on the reverse strand, counting down.
TTCAATCACTTAATACTGGAATGTCACAAAAGAATCTGTTGGTGTGCATTTGGGACTACGTAAAACACAAAAGCGCAAAATCTACGTACAGTTACGCTTGAAAGATTATGGAAAGATTTACAGACTGTTGTATAATATTAGTGTATTTTGTAATATTTCTGTTTCATGATATTGTTGCAGTATACGTTGCTTTTTACTCAGCATTTCAATGGAAAATTTTCTTAGAATCTACCAGATAAAAGTCTAGACCCCGTCCCCAACCCGCCATGCTCCCAAAATCTGTACAATGTCCCCTGACCCATCTGTGCAGCATTCAGCAATCTAAGCAGAGCCCGGCTCCCGTGAATAAAAAAATCTAAAGTGTTTTAACAACAAGTGAAACCTTATCTTCCCTATGCGGTCTTGCCAAAGTAATTTGTTTCATCTCATTGTGGATTGCAGGTCAAGCCCTTTGAGGTCTGACTGTACCCTGTCCCGTGGGGGAGCGGATGGGGGGGATGAAGGCCCCTTAATTATTTATAAAGACCCTCAAACAGAATGGTTCCCTTGCCAATACAAGTCAGCGATCATATGGAAAAGTGGCACTCGTTTCCCATTCATCAGAAATAAAGAACAGTGTACGTTACAATCATTTGTCTTGCGTTCGTGGGAAACTAGTAACCTACAACTTTCTATAGAAGAAGCGAGATGTGTTAGATGGCATTCCATTAGTATCTGATTTAGTCAATTGTGTTGTGTCTGAACACCCATTAAGCGTTTAATTGGTAACCACAGGCATTTATAGCAATTAGGGGTAAAGTCAAAATACAATACGTACGTAGCTGATGGGTTGTATGATGTGCAATACGATCAAATGATCATTAATGATGGACTGTTCTGTTAAATGAGATCGGGGGAGTGTGTATTCATACCATCTGGTGGACTATATGGAGTCTTGGTTCTCCATCACAATACACACATTACAGGATGATATATAATGAATTGTGTAAAATTAGAAAAACTTAATACAGCCCCTTTCTTTCCTGAAATAATCCCCCCCCCCCCCCCCCCAATATCTCTTTTGATATAGCACTACAGACAGGCAGCCCATGCAACTATGGTATACTGCAGTGTAAATCCCATAATTTAAAGCACAGAAAACTGTGTGAAAGCATGTTAAGTGCACAGGATATGCATGGCAAACCCGTATGGCATTGCTATAATCCGTAGCAGGCTGTTTTTCAACAAATGTAGGTCATTGCTTATTTTTTTCATTTTATTTTATTTTTTCATGAGGAGACACATAATTCCTAAGCTCGCGCTGGCAGCTGTTCCTGAGCGGACGTTTCCAAGCGCTTCAGAGCCCTCTGCACCAGAACCATGTCCTCCAAAAGGCAGGCCTCCTGCTGCCAAGCTAGTAACCAGAACAAAGTGTTGTTAGCTGCCTGCAGAAGGAATGCCTGCTATTTAGCAGATCATCAATCTCGCTTGGCTGGCACCCTCTCTGCCCCCCTTCAGTTGAGCTGGAGGATGCAGCGAGTCCCACAGACTAACAGGATTGAACTGAAGGCAGGCTGGGTGGCACTGATAATGCCGTGCTAGTGTGGTTGCTAACATCTGCAGCAACCCACATGGAAAAAAGAATATGTTGAGTGGTATGTGGATTTCATATACTGCGCTAAAACTGCGCTAGCTGACCTCATGGAAAAATAGTGAAATGTTGAAAATTGCTATGAAATCGTCTTTTTTCCATCCCTGAATAACAAGGGAGCACTGTACTGTATGTATTTATATGAAACATTCAAATACGTAATCTGGAACGACTGCAATAAGCAGCAGACACGCTTTTGTCCCTGACATGATTGGTCTGTAATATATAAAAGCTGCATCTCCCAGTTGCATAGGCCAGACAGCAGATCCGGCTGACTTGGAATGTTATCACCAGTCTCAATTGAACATTGTAGTTGGAGCAGGCTTGGGATCTCAACATGAATTGAGGAGTAAGGTTAAGGGCATATTGCATCTCATTCAGATTGATGAATGTTGTAATGAAGCAATGGGCTATTAGCGAGGAAACTGGTTTCAGTATGAGAGTTGAAAGAAAATACCTTTTTTTTTATTCTCCAAGGACTACACTTAGACACTGATTTTATCTAAAAAAAATATCTGCATACAACCTGCAGCTTTGTGTTACCTGTATACACACATTTTTCTTGTATAATGCACACTTCGTGTTTAACACAGAAGCAGGAGCAGAGAATAGTTCAGCCTTATAGAATAACAAGGCGTCAAATTAGATTACTGTGATTCTGCTTATGCATGTGTTATCAATCATCAGTCATAGATGAGCTGTCTCCTGAGTGCCACTGTCCTCGTGTTGCATTAGAAGAAGAACTGTATTGTACTGCACTGGTAAAGATACTACTTGTAACCCTTACTACAGCTACATTACTTCTCTACTACTAAAGCCTGTAGTCACTGTTACAGAGGTGTGTATTAGTATTTAATACTTGAGGCTACCAAGCACAACGCTATTTATTAGCAGTAGCTAACCATTCAGTAAAATCCAAGTCACCTTCTTCTAATATTACTGATCACCACTCAGCACTGCTTGATTTGATCAATGTTCAATGAAAAAGCACAGTGCCTGCATTTGTCATACATAGAAAAGCAGCACAGGCAGTTGCCCCCGAAGCACTGCAGTGAGGATCCTGTGAACCGTACCTACACGTTGCCTCTGTCTCCCAAAGCAGCTGGGTTTACTGCACCCTGCCAGACACCTGGACTGGGCTCGATCACTTATGAATCACGGTGTAGGGGGTAAACCTTTTTTTTTTCCCCAAGAAACAATAATCCCTAGGATGTTTATATCTCTCTTGGTCTGCAGGAGAATTGTATACAACACAGTGTGTAGGTGTTTCATTTGCAGCCCCACCTGTCTCTAATTGCCGTTTGTTATCAAAACTTCTTAACCCAAAGTGTCATTCTTGTAATTTTTACTGCCATGAGAAAGTCCCGTAAATGAGAAAAAAACCTCCATGACTTAAAAACCCTGAAATTAAATAGTATTTTTACTCAACATTTTTTTTCTCAGTAATTGCAAAGTTTCGCTCCTTTCTTACCTCTTGCTGCGATACATATCCCTGTTAACAGGGAGTAGTGAAGGTGCTGTTACAGATGGTACTCTACATGTGTCATACTCACATGTTTACTTGTATCTAGTGAAACGCTTATCTATGAAACTTGCTTAGCACTTTCTTTGGTACAAGTTACTGTATAGAGTATCAGAACTTGTTGATCTGTCCCAAAGTGTGATAAATATATAAAATGTAGGGAAGCAAAATTAACACTCGCTGCGGTACATTTTTTTGCCTCAGTCTCCTACGTCAGTAAATCGAACGAGAAAATGTTACAAAACTCGTAACCAAGGACCTTGACAGACTTTTCAGTTCTGGAATGAACCTCCCTGCTCACTCCACTAGTTCTGTAAAGGTTTGGTTTTTGATTGGGAGTCAAGCAGACCAGCTGATGAAGGCATTAGCCGAGTCGTGTAAAGGTAGATATTCTGATTCTGTCTTTCCTTTTACAGATGAAGAGCTTGATGAATCTGTTCTAGTGTTTGGTATGGAGATGGCTGTGAGACTGGCAGTGTGGTTTGGGGGGGGGGGGGGGGGCTGCTTCATTACATGACTGCAGGACACCCCACTGAGTCCACGTGTGGTCAATGCTCATGAAAGACTTCAGGCTAAATTCTCAAAGCCATGTACTCCAAATTGTCATTAGCATGATTTTTTAAAAAGTATATCAAATGTACCGAATTCTTCCACACTAACAAACTGTGTATCTCGGAAGGTAGTCAATTAGTGAGGGAACTATACCTGTGAACTGTGTTCCATGCATGTAAAGGTTAACCCAAGACACTACTTCAATGATTTTTTTTCTCAATTACAGCAGTGACCTGCGGAACGATAGCAAAGATCATAGAAATAGGTGGTCATAAAAATAAAAACGTTGTCAAAATGTAATTTGAAGCAAATGGATTTTCAATGTCACAGAGTAGAAAGGAGTTAAGAGAGCTTAAAAGAGCCAACTCCTCATTCCTTATATTCACTACTAATAGCTGGAAAGCGAACACCGCAGCCAAACCGGCCCGGCAGGGGAGGGTGTACTGCTGACACCTGCCTGGCCTCTAAGCCTCACTGAATCTCCTGAACACCCCCTGCTTCCACAGTACCTGCAGCAGCACTTGCTTCCAGAGAGGCAGACGGGGTGTGATTTTCACCTGTTCCCCTCAAAGCCGCGGCACGAGGCTGTGGGATCAGAGCTGAGCCGGGGTGATTAATGTGGAATTTCCTTCCGAGTGGGCATTTTTCAGGCTTTGATGGCTCTCGAGACTTGAAAGGGTGGTGCATGCATTTTACACATTCCTTCTTCTCTATAACAAGGGGACTGGGAACGCAGGAATCAGAAAGGTAACACGTGAATATTCTAGTGTATTTATGGAACACCCATCAAAATGACGAGCCCTGTTGGCCAAGAAAGCAGAGGCCCCTTAATGCGATATCCAGATTCACAATTATTTTGGAGCAGTTTCCTTCTCTGTTCTGCACTCTCCATACACTCAGGGGACCCCAACAGCAGTCTACTCCCTCCTTATGACTCTGCTTACAGATCAGCTCACAATGAAGACCCCGTTCAAAATACTGCATGCTTTTTACTTTAAACATGAAAAAAAAATATATAAACTATGCTTGATCTCCCAATTGAGCTTGAGGGGATACTTTTGAAGAACAAACCAAACTACAACTGCATTGCCAAACTGAGTTTATTACTAAAATGGAAGCAGTAATGGTGTAAAGAACGTCTGACTTTTGTAACCAACTCACAAGGTTTGCATTTGTGTGATTTGAACTTAAAGGGGAATATTGTAATTGGGAGTTGGTGGGTGAGATTGCAATCGGATTAAGAGTCCCAGAGAGACTGTCTGTCCGTGTAATGGCTATTAATGCAGTGCTCTTGTGTATGTGTGTGTGTTTGTGTTTGAGTAACCCCGTGTACTGTGTGGAAATGCATCTGGATGAAGTCCAGAACCTCACTGTGCTTCAGAGCTACAGTGTGGGGAGCAGTAGCTGCATGTTTCACTGGGTTGAATGGAGTCTAGCTGGAAGCAGATTTCATTACTGCCAGATTACTTTGTTGAGTATATTATACTGTACGCTCAGGTGTAAGCAGGAGTTCATTTGTAAAGAGAATCTTATAATTAAGGAGTGATGACGCTGTTGTTAAGAATGCACATTTTTTTGGAGTTTAAAAAGGGATCTTCAGCTGTCTGGTTACTGAAGCATGAACACAATTCTTTCCTTCCTTAATGGTGTGTATTATTATCATAAGGTAGACTGGGAGGTGGGTGTTGACGTTGTAAGTAGGGGATGCATCTGAACACAATTCAAACCACTGCTCTCTCTTTAGTTGCGTCTCAAGGATAGAAAGCTTCAGAATATTGCATGGGTAATGTGTGGGTTTGGGCAGTGCCAAGCCTGGTGCTTTTAAAGTATTCGGCAGATTGTGCCTGAAAGCAGCAGGAGTCCTCAGTTGAACCCCTTCACGTCAGCAGCTTCCTCTCATAATGTCAAGTGCAGTGAGCTTTGTCAGTGACCTCAGATATGCAGCGGTCTGTGAGGGATCTTGCTTTTCTCCCAGCAAGAGCAAAGTATCTACAAAACTGTATGAGGTAAGAGGTTCACCACATGAGAACTCTACTGGGTGAACTGATAAGAACACCAGGATTGATGAGCGGGATGAACTGACCCATGTTGTTCCCCAGTTCTGTGGTGGTGTTAAATCAAACTACCAGACATTATAAATCACAGTTGTGACAGCTACAGATTTGTCATAATCCCTGTGCATCTTCTCCTGTTTACACATCCCATCCCGTGAATGGAATTTGAAACTTTGGACCCGAATCTTATTTCTTATTTGCAGTTTTTTTTTTCTGAAGGAAAATGTTTTATTTATTTATTTTTTTATATAAATGTAGTCGTTGCCAATTATTTTTATTATTTTCTCTCAATTTGGAATGGCCAATTATTTTATTATGCTCAGCTCACCGCTACCACCCCTGCGCTGACTCAGGAGGGCGAAGACGAACATACACTGTCCTCCGAAGCGTGTACAGTCAGCCGACCGCTTTTTTTCACACTGCAGACTCACCATGCAGCCACCCAAGAGCTACAGCGTCGGAGGACAACGCAGCTCTCGGGCAGCTTACAGGCAAGCCCGCAGGCGCCCGGCCAGACTACAGGGGTCGCTGGTGCGCGGTGAGCCGAGGACCCCCTGGCCGACCTAACCCTCCCTCCCCCCGGGCGACGCTCGGCCAATTGAGCGCCGCCCCCTGGGAGCTCCCGTCCTCGGTCGGCAAAGGAATAGCCTGGACTCGAACTTGCGACGTTCAGACTATAGGGCACATCCGGCACTCTACGCAAGTGTGTTTACTGGATGTGCCACTCGGGAGCCCCCCGAAGGAAACAATTCTAAAACAAATTAACAACTTGGACTACTTGCAAGCCCCCCAAATCAAATGCCCTTGTCTGTTTATTTTTGGGCTGTTTATTGTGTACAACAGGTGTGCTGCTGATGATTTAGAGCAGCAAGCTTTGAGAATCAATATGCAACACCTGTAGCCTACGTTATATGTGTCTATGGTGAATCTGGCAAGTAGAGCATATTGAAAACACAATATTAGGGTAGTTTCAGTAAGAACCACTCTCAATGACAGTAAACCTCAAAACGGGTCAAAACTACAGGTTTCACCACTTTCAGTTTGAGTCATTTCTGACCAGCTGAGCTGTGATTGAGTGGGGCGGAGATACTGATATCCAAATTTCAACAATAGGGAAGTGTCAGGTATGATTGACGCCTGTTTCATTTACTGCAGTTTTCCTTAGCTTAGAAATCTCCGCCCATTTGATGTTTCAGTAAAGAACTTGAGAAGTTTTAGAGTGATTTATAATGGTAATTTGTGAGCCTCTGAAAAACCAAAGTAAAAAAACAAACAGATATAGCATAGAATAACCAGAGCCAGTGCCTGTTTGAACCCTAAGATGAAACCATGCCTGCCATTGTAATAGGCTCCAGACAGAGCAGAAGCCATGTTCTCTGTTTGAATGGGTGCCTCTTGCTGATAAGGACGTTTATATGCCTGGTTTCTATTGGTGTGTCTGTGTGCATGTGTGCCTGTGTGTGTCTGTGTGTGTGCCTGTGTGTGTGTGTCTGTTTGTGTGTCTGTCTGTCTGTGTGTGTGTGTGTGTGTGCGTGTGTGTCTGTGTGTGTGCCTGTGTGTGTGCCTGTGTGTATGTGTGTCTGTCTGTGTGCGTCTGTCTGTCTGTGTGTGTGTCTGACTGTGTGTCTGTGTGCGTGTGTGCCTGTGTGTCTGTGTGCGTCTGTCTGTCTGTCTGTGTGTGTGTGTGTGTGTACGTATGCGTGTGTCTGTGTGTGTGTGTGTCTGTCTGTCTGTGTGCCTGTGTGTCTGTGTGTGTCTGTCTGTCTGTCTGTATGTTTATGTATGTGTGTGTCTGTCTGTGTGTGTGTGTCTGTGTGTGTCTGTGTGTGTGTGTGTATATGTATGTGTGTGTGTGTGTGTCTGTCTGTGTGTGTGCCTGTGTGTCTGTTTGTGTGTGTCTGTGTGTGTCTGTCTGTGTCTGTGTGTGTGTCTGTGTGTCTGTCTGTGTGTGTGTGTCTGTGTGTGTCTGTGTGTGTGTGTGTATATGTATGTGTGTGTGTGTGTGTCTGTCTGTGTGTGTGCCTGTGTGTCTGTTTGTGTGTGTCTGTGTGTGTCTGTCTGTGTGTGTGTGTGTGTCTGTGTGTGTGTCTGTGTGTCTGTCTGTGTGTGTGTGTGCCTGTGTGTCTGTTTGTATGTGTGTGTGTCTGTGTGTGTCTGTCTGTCTGTGTGTGTGTTTGTGTGTGTCTGTCTGTCTGTGTGTGTGTGTGTGTGTGTGTGTGTGTCTGTCTGTCTGTGTGTGTGTGTGTGTGTCTGTCTGTCTGTGTGTGTGTGTCTGTGTGTGTGTGTGTGGCCTGCTTACACCCCCAAACAGCAATACAATAGTATTTTCTCTGGACCAGTAATCTAACCTCTTTCCCAGGACCAGGGTCAGCCAAACCGTGCTCGTAATCCCCCTTAAACATGTGAGTGCTGAGCCGTTCTCCCTTGGTACAGTGGAAGGAGGGGGGTGGAGGGTGTGAATTAGAAACCACTGCCAGGGGCTCTGTGTGTCTGACAAGTGCTCCTGATTTGCACTGGGCTGTTACTTGTCAGTTTAATAGTGGGTTATTATATTAACCCAGAGTCACACTGAAGTTGCTAGCGAGGAATTTGGAGCATGCGAGGATTCCGAAAAACAAACCCCACTTTGTTCTGCGAGTGCTGAGGCTGGAAATCTAATTTTCCAGCAACTGCATCAGGGTTCAATATGCCCCCAGTGTAATTAAACTATTTCAAATATTAATTACTCCAAGATCAGTGCTTCCACCTCATGGCACTGAAATTAGAAGCATGCGCAAACCACGCTCGTTATCAGGCTTAAAGATTATGGAGGTGTTCAGAAGCTTGGCAATGAGAATTCAGCGTCCCCTATTAAAGGTCATATCTTACTGTGTATGTAGCTAAAGCTATATCTTGGTAACCCCTTGTCTGGATTCAATTAAACTTTGTGTCTACAGTTTTTGGAAATGTAGCATCTTGGAAAACATAATCCCTCAAGTTGTTTCTCCAATACGCTTGGGATAGATTCAGTGCTAGATTGTTATAGTGACTGTTTGTTTAAATGTGGAGCTCTAGTTATGTCTGATATTGAGCGATATACACAAACACCCTGATAGCCTCTGCACTCACTGATAAACACACACACCCACAGCAAAACACCTCAGCTCGGGGTACAAGTTCTTCACAAGTCGTCTGTGTTTTCACAGGACAGGACGACCTTGAACAAAGTTCCCTCTGTCTGTGGGGCTGTGCAGCTTTGGATTTTGCAAATTGCAAATTGCTGAATAGACTGGCATTCTGCAGCAATTAAACGCACTGGATCAAAAGGAATGAAAGCGATCATGTGATTTTTGTTTTTGGAAAACAAGCCCAGTTTATTTAGGAGAGGCACGCTGAAGGATTTTGAATTGGCAGCCTACGCATTGACGTGTCTTCTATTTTTACTCCACTTACCGCGCTATAGTGGTCAGGAGATGAAAGGTATACATCCCCAGGTCAGGATCTGGTCAGAAAAGTAAAGCTGTCCTCCCCCTGCTTCTCTAATAGCACCCGGGCCAGTCTAATGTGTAACCTGGTTCTCACATTGGCCACTTCAACAGCATGCCCATGAACTTCAGTGGGTCCGTCAGCATTCCTCCTCCCTCCACTAAAGTGGCTGACCTTGAAGGATGGCTATCCAAGTACAGAGCTGTGGGGAGCTGTGTGCTGTAATGTCAATTCAAACTACTTACAGTACTAAACGTTTCAGGATCTTCATTATAAGAGAAAGGGAATACTTTGCAGAGTATTTACTGTATCTGCTGTACCTAGGAAAGATTAAACAAACATGTCCACGGGAGCTGAAACATCAATCACTACAGCATGGCTCTCTTTGATTAACCCTTTAGCTGCAAGCACAGAGCATGGCAGCTGCGTGTGGCATTTTGGGGGTAGGGGGAGGGTGGGGGTGGTGTGTTATGTTGTTATGTCTTTGCTGCCGTAAGTTTGCTGTGGTCTTTGTTTGTATTATCTTGCTTTCGTTCAGCAGTCTAGACAGAGATTTCTAAGGATTTTGTTAAAGGCAGAATGCCATAGAAAGTTCCGGAATTTTTCAGGATGATGATATATTGATATATTTTAAAAACTCCAGCTGCTTGTCTGTCGGCTGGTTTCACATGTCCTAATCGGCGCTGATACTGGGCTACCATTTGTGAAACCAACCTACACTGTATGGTCTTTCTTTGAATGTTAATGTTGTATAGAGGGCAAAATAGGATTTTCCTGTCTATGGCTATTGTGGACCACAATTTGAGCCCTAAAATTAACCCCACATAACTCCTTGCTACTAGTTTTGAAACATTAAATGTAATTTTTTCTTCTCACAAACTAATAATCGGTACAATTGCAGAGAAATCATGCCCAGTGTAACAGGTGTTGGATCTATTAAATTAATTCAGCACCAATTCAACAGAGTTAGAGTTGCTTTGCCTCATTTTTAGGAATACAGCTGTGCTGCGCTGCACTGTGCCACTGCTGAAAGTTGCTAAATAGGCGATACAAGTAGACACTTCTACAAGCCTATACCTGTAACCTCTGTAGAGCTGCTACCACACATGGTTGTGATACTCCTGCAAGTTAAACAGCAATAAAATACCTTGCCAGCTACTGCTCCTGCCTGCACTTTTTTTTTAAACTTCCAAAACATTACTGTACATTGAGGCTGGTTTCCATGGAGACCAGTTAACGATGTCGTTGTCGCTGCCTGATAACTAAGTCCACTGTTTGACATGCTTACAGCAGTACATACAGCAGTCTAATAGATCGTGTAATACTTTTAAAATGAAATAAATGTTTTATTTCTAGTTAGAAACATTTATCTAAAATGCAATTGCTATTTTTCTTTTTTTAGATTATTATTATTATTATTATTATTATTATTATTATTATTTATTTCTTAGCAGACGCCCTTATCGAGGGCGACTTACAATCGTAAGCAAATATTAAACAATCATAGCAAAAAATACCCAATTAACACCCTTATAAAATGATGGTACAGTACAGTGGTACAGTAATGTTAAAAGCATGGAGTAGTGTGGTAAAAGCACATTTAAAATGTAATACCAGCTTGGTAAATTTCATATTTGGAGAAGGTAGAAACCATGATAAAGCATACACATTTATAGTACACATTTGTGTGGTGCATTCAGTATCTAATGCATTCAGTATCTAATGGGACCTACAGTAGTAAATTACCTAAATTAACTTTTAATAATATTGTTATAGAAAGCTCTCTGGTTTTAAAACTCCAATATCCTGTGGAAATATAGAATAAACACTGATTGCAGCATATCGGGAGAAGCTGTTTACCTTCTGGCTAACTGCGCAAAAAACAAACAAACAAAAAAAAATCTTCCATCCAGTTTACATTCCTGATTCCTGAGCAAAACTTCCACACAACGCAACAGAAAGGCTCAGCAGATCTGTCTAAAGTCTGAACCATTAATAATATGGTCACACTTTATTTTAAGGGTTACTCTGTTAGTTGACTGACTGTTATTAACACTTTAACAAATGCTTTTGTTAATGGAAAGTTTATATATTGTATACTAACCTATTTATAAGGTCATAAAGTCCAAATAAAATGTAAAGCAAGCGTCGGGGACTGACCACTTCCAAGTCAATAATATCTCTGGGCTTATTAAATCTGTTTAAAGATGAGTTATGAATAGGTTACAATATATACCTATTAACACAAAGTGTTAGCATTCGTTAAGCTTCTAAACAGTTAGTAAGATCCCCTTAAGCATTATCATAACTAGTGCAAATAAAACTAAAGAAAATTGAGTCCAGTACCCAAAGGTTTCAACAAGGTGTCACACTGACGAAGACATTAGCCAAAATGTCTGTTTTCTAGACTTCTCCTGGTGCTTTTACCTCATTCTTTTTAGTTTAGTTACCTTGTCCAAACTGGAGGTTTCTTTAGGTTTATTCAAAACTCTTCTGCTTGAAGAATCTAGACAACTCAAGCTTTTACAGTGCACTGGCCCACAGGAACGGACCAGCATGTTAAAACAGAAGAATTAAAAAGTGCTTCTTACCTATGTCGGAATTGCAGTAGGCATCCTGGGGATGTGACAAGGCACAGGAGCAAGCCTCAGCCACATCATTGAGTCTGAAGCTGCACAGCACCACAAGCAAGCTGAACAACATGTGCACAAACACCGACATTCTCCTTTGTGGGGAAAAAAAAAAGTTTTTTAAAAAGAGAAGTTTCAATGGAGAGCTGACGTGTCGCTGTCTTTCTCTGTCTCTTACTGCTCTCTGCACTCTCCTCTGTCTCACTGCTTCACTTTACAAATTAGATATACTCTCCTTACTGTGACATAAAAGACAGACACACCCCTTTACACAACATGGCCGGCCAATCAGGGAGAGCCATCATAGCAGTGTTGAATCTGAAAACACAGTTAACAGACACCCACCCTCCCTTAATCAGCCCAACTGGACTATTTAGACAAATTAGGTTATAGTGACTGGCATGATATGCAAAGGCTAATGAGGTTTAGTTGTAAGAGTTGTGTTGTGTTGGAAAATGCTGGGAAATAGGGTGGCTGGTTTAGCCTATCTTTAGCCATTTTAAACAAAAAAAAAACCATAAACCTTTGTGAAGGCAAAAAGGCAGGCTAAAGATAGCAAATGAAAAAAATAATTGCAAACACACGCTAGAGGGTAATGAAGCAATTCCAGTGATTAACATTCTTTTTATGATAGTTATTTGGATTCTTTCTGAATTGTTTTTTCATTTGCTTTATGATTCCTATTTATTTATTCAGCCACAACGTAGCTAATTATTCAAATAGTGAGTTTTCATTTTATCACTTTTCTTTGTCACTTTATATATATTGGAATATGGACACATGGAGAAGAATCTCTCATAGAGTTTCATAAATTAGCAAATGATCTTCACCCTAACATTTCAGTGGATTAAGGAGGACAAAATCTGAAACTGAATTCTTAGACACCTTAGTTAAATTTGATCAAGGATCTATTAAAACAGATACTCTAAACTCAAAACCTACTGATATGCATCAGTGCCTACATATGTCATGTGCACATCCTGTCCAAACAAAAGAATAATTCCTAAAGGACTCGATATAAGGATAAAAATAATCTATCGGATGAAAATGACTACAAAACAGAGAAAGGAATTTAAATAAATCTTAAGAAAAGAGGATATAAAGAACACATTGTTGAGAGAGAATTGAGAAAAGCTGACAAACTCAATAGGAATGAACTACTTGATTATAAGGGAAGAGAGAGTTAAGAGAGTACCATTAATAATTACATATTCTAAATTATTAACCAACATTTCAAAAATTGTTTGGAAACATTTGCGTATACTTTGTAGCTTTAGAAGGGGTGCAAATTTGGCTGACATTTTAGTCTGCAGTAAACATAAAAGGGTCATAGATACATTAAGGGACATTGCAACAAGTAAAAGCACTTGTAAACTGTGCAGATATATTGGTAAAGATAAGAGTGAAATCGCAAATAAAGAAAATAAATCTTCAGTCTTAAAAAATCTGTCATGTAAGGATAGCAACCTTGTATGGTATATTTTGCATACAATGTAATACAATTAAATCTGTAGGAGAGACAGGTACATCGTTATATAAAGGAATACAGGATCACCTATCAAATATAAGAATTAAGAGTAAACGAACCGATCGTACAGCACTTTACAAGGAACAGACACACCATGGAGGACCTAAAGTGTGTGGTTTTAGAATAAATAAAATGAGACAATATACAGTATAGAAGAATAAAAGAAAATAAATGGATAAATAGACTAGATACCATGATGCCTGAAGGTTAAACAGAAAGTAACAGTAGATCGTTACATCATTAGCTACAGTATATAGTGAATGACATCACAAAGACATTAGATTTAAAGAGAAATGAATGTGTGGTTATCATGGCATAAATACCTCCAATGTTTGTTTTCAAACACACTTTGCCTTAACAAAGGCATGTTAAACATACCAAAACATTGGGAAGTTGGCTCTTTAATCAAAAACTTATATATATATATATATATATATACTGATGCATGAAAGAAACGCAACACTCAGGTCTAATGGATTTAATCAAATGTTTTAAACATAGATATCAAACAAAATCACAGAAAATGTGAACAAATACTGATCAAAGAATCATGAAGTTTTCATTATGAAACGTGACACACTGTCAGAATGAAAGCATTACAAAGCTAGTATCGGGTATGACCTCCCTGAGCATTAAAAGCTAGTATCGGGTATGACCTCCCTGAGCATTAACTCAGGTCGGTTTGTGTGCTCAGTTCAGTTACAGTGGTGGCTGCACTTGTCAGGAAGGAAGGCCCTGTAGTTTTCAGCCCTTCTCTGTTTCTTATTAAGATGTTGCTTAATTCCCACACCCGCAAAATGGCAAACAGTTTTCATAGTATATAATAAAATGTATTCTGGTGCACTTTCACAGCTTCATAAAATGGCATGCCTAAAAGCAGGCTTCTTGCATGCGGTTTGCGAGACCATCTGCTGGGTTATTGCTGCTCTTAATTTAAACCTGTGTGTAAGTTTGCAGTGGCTTGGCAAGACTGTCTGGTGAAAAGGACTTCTTATGTAATCTACATTTTCATGGTATTTCATTTCTTACCCTTGTATGAGCTTTATTTTCTAGTGTTTCTGTAAAGATCAAGCTAGTTTTACTAGCTTCCAGCAGCAAATGTTGAGGATGCTATGGGGCAGCAGTGTGGAGTAGTGGTTAGGGCTCTGGACTCTTGACCGGAGGGTTGTGGGTTCAATCCCAGGTGGGGGACGCTGCTGCTGTACCCCTGAGCAAGGTACTTTACCTAGTTCGCTCCAGTAAAAAAAACAACTGTATAAATGGGTAATTGTTTGTAAAAAAAATAATGTGATATCTTATAACAATTGTAAGTCGCCCTGGATAAGGGCGTCTGCTAAGAAATAAATTAAAAAAAAAATATCTGAGTCGGACTAAAAAAAAAATAATCTGTGTTTATTTTATGTTATTTTTGTACGTTTCAGAAAAATGTAACTTATGTGTGACTCAATGTGTGAACTCGGGGTGTCCCAGTCCCACTGCAGCTGTAAGAACAGAGAAAGAGCCCTAATGGAAATACAGCATTCAAACATGGTTACTCAGGACCAGAGATCAGGGGGTCAAGTGACATCCCTACACAGTGAGTCAGTGGCTGTGCTGGGAATCTCGCCTCCTATAGATACCATGGCAACCAACCCCTATAAAAAGAACATGGGAACATGTTGTCTTCGGCTTTTATTTTTCAAATACAAGGCCCTCCCTTTTGCGGTGCTGTGCTGGACAGTTTGAATTTGAGTGCAGTTCAAAAATGAAAAAGAATGGAAGGGCGCTAAGGAGAGTAAGAATAATATTATATCACAAATGTATCTGTTTCAGTGAATGATGACATCCCAAAGAAATCCTCTGAGATCAGGTGATGTTTCATATTAGAGACTGCTGCTGTTTAATTGCTCTCCGTTAATATGAACCACTTGTTTTTTTCATGCATTCACACGTTACACTGCAAACATAACCTTGGTTTAAGTGCAACTGTGTTATCTTTTCAGCCGAGATTGAACGATAAATGATCCCTGTATAGCATGACTGAGATGGGGGTCCCCACCCCACTCTGGGGAAGTACATACAGTGCCATATACAGTACAAGTGGGTATACAGTAATACAGTCAACTGAACAGCGCTTGGATTCTGCCTTTAGAAAAGCTTACAACAGTATTTTTGCTCTTTTACAATGCTTTTCCCATTGTTATGCGATGCATAACCCTGGTTTACCATGTTTTTTTTAATATGCTTTACCATACCTCTCTCGACTTTACAATGCTTACCTATGCTGTACTTTGTTTTCACTTTGCTTTATAAAATCTTGCAGTAATATAAATATATAAATCTTTGCTTTAGGGAACTTTTATGAGCATGTTGCTGCAATCCAGTGTGCTATGTATTGTTGCAGATTTCTTTCTAAGCTTATTTTTATCAACAGATCCTGGGTTAACAGGATTCCAATATTTTAGAAGTCAAATCAGCAACAACATTTCCAAGTTTAATCAACACTTTATTTATTTATTTATTTCATCGCAAACGCCCTTATCCAGGGCGACTTACAGTTGTTACAAGATATCACATTATTTTTACATACAATTACCCATTTATACAGTTGGGTTTTTACTGGAGCAATCTAGGTAAAGTACCTTGCTCAAGGGTACAGCAGCAGTGCCCCCCACCTGAGACTGAACTCACGACCCTCCGGTCAAGAGTCCAGAGCCCTAACCACTAAGGCTTCAAATACAACTAAAACATGCATGTGAATATTATTATACATAGTAATGCAATGCATGCATTGAGGAGTACTATTATTAAAAGCACTAAGACGTTCACATTTTTCATTCGATTATTCCAGTTCTCATGTCAGAAGTTTAGCAGTGTTTCTGGGTAGCTAGCTGCGTATAGGATGAGGCTTGACATAGGGCACCGTAGTGATGAATCATTCAATAAATATTGAATTCAGCCTTGCAAAATAAAAGCCATGGCTATGAATATTTGAATCATCAACAGTTTGTTGCATCTTTGCCTGTGACATAGTAGTGCTAATATAGGAGGCTTTGTGGTTCAGTGGTTAAAGAAAAGGGCTTGTAACCAGGTGGTCCTCAGTTCAAATCCCACCTCAGCCACTGACTCATTGTGTGACCTTTAGCAAGTCACTTAACCTCCTTGTGCTCTGTCTTTCGGGTGGGACGTTGTTGTGACTCTGCAGCTGATGCATAGTTCACACACCCTAGTTTCTGTAAGTCGCCTTGGATAAAGGCGTCTGCTAAATAAACAAATAATAATAAAATAATAATAATGGCTGTAGGTACACTGCTGTCCTGCTTTGCTGCACAGCCAATCAGATTGCCTGGAAGAACAATCGAAATCCAATACAACAGTAAGTGTATTGTGTAGGAAAAGCATGGTAAACTGTAATGTAACTATGCAAATTGACCATGGTAAATTCTCCTCTACCCCCTTTCCCATTAGTTAAACCAAGATGATTATAGTCGATAGCCTTAAAGTTGCTTGCTGCACCCAAGTTCTTCTGTGAGATGGAGCTGCGTTATCAGTGTTGGTTTCCAGATGTTGTAGAGAAGACTTGGATGTTACTTGAAAGACGCTTGTCTGATCCAAGACCGGGTAAATAAAGGGTTTTCTTTCAAGAGGAACAGATTTCAAGCAGAAAATCATTAAGGAACGTCACCAGGGTCAGGGCCAATTCCTTTTTTTTTTCAATTCCAGTTCCATTTCCAATTACTTTTTAAAATCAATTCCCATTCCCTTTTAATCAAATTCTAATTTAAATTGGAAATTTAATTTAAAAAGGAATTGACCGCAACCCTTGCGGTCACGTATCCCTGCAAACTCCTCCCAGTGAATCAGTCACAGTCATAACACAAACTTGCATTCTTAATAGAGATCCATGGAAAATTGTGTGTGGTGGATCCATGGAAATTTCCAGGATCAAGTAAACATTTTATTGGGTTAGAAGGCCAACACAGGGAAAATTCCACCACACATCCACCGCCCCCCCACCCCCTTGTGTGTGTTCGTTTGAACAGATCAGACGGGGGCTGATCTGTGCACAGAAGCCCCCAGCCTGCATGTTTCAATGGCCACTGGCAAGGATTTCAACGTGTGCCCTCCTAATATTGCTAATTCTCTGCTGGTGGCCCCAGACAAAGCTCCATTTACAAGGCTGTGGCAGATCCCACTCCTCAGACTGCATTTGCTTTGCTCAGTTGCACCCACTACCAAATTCCAAATTCACTCAGATGATGGTCTTGTTGGTTCTGTGCCGCGGTTGAAAGAGAGCTGATGCTGTAAGCTGGTGGAAGGAGATTAAGAAGGATAGAGAAAATACCCTGTGTTGTTTCGGAGGTGGCAGGTTGCAATGTTTTTTTTGGTGAATTTACAGCCAAATGTGGCATAGAAAGCTTGACCACACACAGGGAGTTGCCTTACAGTTCCAGAGCTCATGTTTTTTGGATTTTTGCTTTCACAGAAAGATCAGAAATCTTACAGGCAAGCACGTCCAATTGAAACCATGAAGCTGTCTCACTCTCTCCTCATCTCTTCGTGAGCAATGAACATTAACATACACACATGTTTGCTTATAGCGTTTGTGCATTGACTCCCGTCTCTTATCTTAAAGTCCAGAGGGGCTTGGCCTGTGTCCTTGTAAGGTTGGTTTTGTGGAGTTTCCTTCCTTGTGAGGACTTTTTTGACTCAGCAAGCACTATAACAGGGGTGTCAAACTCAGTTCCTGGACGGCCGCAGTGTCTTCTGGCTTTCGTTCCACCCAAGCCCTCAATTACTTAATTGGTCTAATTATTTGATTAACTGGACACATTTAACACTTCTCTTCAGGCCTCATAATGTTTCATAGGTAGTGTACCTTGAATCAAGTGCATTTTTAAAACCATCAACTGTAAAAGACCTTGAAAAAATATTAAGTATGTCAAATTCAACAAATAATTAGATCAATTATGTTAATTGAGAGCTTAAGTTGGAATGAAAACCAGACCCTGCGGCTCTCAAAGACTGGAGTTTGACACCCGTGCACTATAAACTAGCACACAGACACACCCACACACACACACACACACACACAATCACACACACTCAGTTGGGGTCTGATCCTGTGTGTCTTTTTTATTTACCCGCAGGCGTGTTTTATTAACCCTCCTGCTAACGTTACTCAACACAACTAAAATCCAGTGAAGAGAAGTCAGTGATAGAGGAAGCTTAAGAGCTTTTGAGAGTTATTAAGATCTGCCGTTGTTTAAATTGTATGAATTTACCACACTGACACTTCTTATCCCTTTTGGATGCTTATGAGTTTTATGAGTTTTTGGATGCTTTTCTCAGTTTTAACCCCTCTAATTTGAACTTGCTTGTTTCCATAACTCTTTACTGATCTACGGACCAGCCTTTCCCATCAATCCAGCTGTCAAACCAGTTCACCCACTCATCCAATCATATGCTTCTGTTTCATCTGGATTCCTCAGGCACCGGACCAGCAGGGGGTGTAGAAGCGCAGTGAGGTGATCTACTGAATCACCAGACGATTGTTCCTTTCTGATGTAAGGCTTGGGTATTCATTGTTGACGCACAATAAGAACATAAGAAAAGTTTGGGAACGAGAAAAGGCCAGTCGGCCCATCCAGGCTCGTCCCATGTTAGCAGACCATTCTCTCCTACTGGGGGGAACTAATTTAAAAGCAGAGATCTAGCCTTTTTTAAAATGTCCTTAGTGTTTTAGATCTTACTACTTTATCTAGTAGACTATTCCAGTTATTTATAACTTTCTGTCTAAAAAAGTGCTTCCTTCCTTCTGTTCAAAACTTTTACTCAGCTTCCAGTTATGCCCTCTTTTTCTTCTGTGTTAAACTTGAACTCGTGTGTTGGGTTCACTTTATCTAGACCATTTATGATTTTATAGACTTCAATCAAGTCCCCACTTTCCCTTCTTTTTTCTAGGCTGAAGAGATTTAATTATTTCAATCTGTCTTCATAGTTCATGTCATTGAGTCCTGGGATCAGCCTTGTTGTCCTTCTCTGTACCTCTGTAAGTGGGTTCAAAAGGCTCTATTTGGAGAGCACATGGTATCTGGAGGTGTGCAGAGCAAAAGGGACAGTGCTGCTGTTATTTGCTTACAGGTCTCTTTCGCATTTCTCTCTTCATGTATCATGTATTACTTATTTTCTGTCCTACACTAAACAAGTGCTTTTACTAGGTGAGTCAATGTGGGCCAATGAGCACAACTTGCTACTGTGCCCCTCTCAAGCAGATCCTGCCAAACTGTGCCAAAATAGGCGGTGGTTTTGTGATGTTGGCTACCAGTACCCACCGGGGATAAAGGCGTGACAGGCCAGTGTGTAAACGTGCTGCGTCACACACAAGTCATCACCAGCCTAGTCTGGGATTGCACTGCCGCAACTACTGCAGCAGGGACCCTGAAAAAAATAAAGTCAAACCCAAGAAACTTGTGGCTGTGAAGCGTCGCCCAGCTGTTTAAATAAATTGAGCAACAAAAAAACAGGAGAAGAGAGCTGTCCGCCAAGCTATGTGCGATCCACAACCCCTGCCCTGTCTCCTGGGTCCAGTGGATTGTTGTCACAGTGTGAGACACACTGAAACCGCATAGCTCTGACATGACAAAGAGAGACAGGAAATTCACTTCAAAAGACAACCTGCTGAATAACAGTGAAAGAGAAAACCAATGCATTTTTTTTGACATTCTCCAGGGTGTTTGGATGGGACCAGATTAGGAAGCTTTCCTGCAACTCATTCAGGATCTGATTCATAAAGCTTTGATCATAGCACCGGACAGCTTCTGTGAATCAGATGATTCTGGAGGTGAAACAATAGAGAGTTATATATATATATATAGAATGCCTGCAGGTACATTTTTTAAACTAGATAAACTGCGATTTTCTTGTTTGTTTGTTGTTTTGACATCTGAAATGCATAGAAAAAAATTAAGATCTAATTACAGACAGACAATTTAGGTTTTCAGGCTCTATATAGAAGGGTCGAAATCTTAACACTTAAGCTGAGGGAACACAAAGCCACTTTTTCAGGAACAGTGGCTTGAAACCTGGTTTCAGGAGACTGGGAGACATAGTTTGAGACAACTTTGCTGTATCAAGCCCCAAGTCCCCCTGATGTGCCTTGCCGTGGACTGAAACCGAGTCTCCTGAAGCCAAGTTCCAAGCCTCAAAGTGGCTCTGTGTTCCCTCAGCTTTACAGCCAAGCACAGCCGATCTAACACTGAAGCAGACTGACTTTCTTTATCTCACTGTTAACCATGGACACACACATGCACACACGGATATGCTTGTTTATAGTGTTCATGAGCACTTTGCTCTCACTCTAATATAGTGTACATGTACCATTCTAAAGTCCAAAGGAGCCTGGGGATCAACACTATACTGGAGGTTACAGGAGCTAAAGTAAATACTCTGCCATTGAAAGTTTACTTTGTTTAAACTTTGTCCTCATAAGGTAGATTTTGTCGTTTATTTTACCCCTTGAACACTGTAAATGAGGCCACACACATACAGGCACACACAGTTGGGGTCTACAGTGTTTATTTACCCCCAGGGGGTATTTTGTTAACCCCCTTGTTAATCTGACTACCAAAAGTTTTGTATCACCCTACAGAATTAACTGACTTTTCATCATAAAGTCGAATGAAACCTGCTGAATAATGTTACGTTAACATATTGAATTGCATACAGCTTTGTAGTTTTCCATATACTTAACGAAAAACTGACAATTTAAAAATGCGACATTTCGAAAATCTAACATGAAATTCTGTACTACTATTATGGCTTACGGTAGACTTTAACGATATTGGTTTGTAGTTTCTTTGATTACATGATGTTAAATAAAAGATCTCAATTCTGTTCATATCATTTTGTAATTATGTCTCAATCCTAAATTCTAGATGGTGCAAAACATTTGGCTATAGCTGTACAATTAAAATCCAGTGAAAAGAAGTTAGTGCTAGTAGAGGTTTGGCAAAAGATGACATCAGTACTAGCCACTTCTGCATCTTAGGAGTGCGTCCTTTATAAATGTTTACCACACAGCAATTTTGCAGTTTTCCCATGCTTTTCCCATGGTTATACTACGCATTATCCACCATGGTTTGCCATGTTTTTTTTTAATATTCTTTACCATACTATACAGTGCTTCCCTAAGATGCATCATGCTTTCACTATGTTTTATTCCATTTTGCTATGCTTTTACTATATTTGTTTCCCCCTGTCCTGCAACACATTATGTGCTGCATATGAAACAGTCTGTCTTGTGAGGCTGTATTTAAAAAAATAGTAATATAGAGGGGTGGCTAAGCATTGGATTAGATGCAACACAGAAATGGGCATTACAGGGTTAAACAACCCCCAGGATGTGATGAACCAAAGTGAATCTAAACCACAATAAGACTACGTTAGTCGAGATATTCTGAGATTTGTCTACTCATACCAAGGTGCTCTCAGTTGTATTTACCTTCTCTGGTTCTTATCCCTCATCATACCCACATTGGGAATTGACACCTGCCCAGTTTAAAGTGCACAGACCCGTGAAGACTGGCTGTAGGCTGACACTTCTGGGGTGCAGATAATTCCGACACAGTTTCCTGGTATGGCGGCAGTGGTCTGTGTTTAAAGGGGACAGTAGAATGCTGTGAGGTCATAGGGGAGAGGAATTCCTCTGTGAGTGGGTGGCAGACTGTCCCCTGAGTGATCTCTGTGTACAGGAGGGCGGAGGAGCTGTCTGGGGAATATTGATAAAAGCTATAGGGGAGCGTCGAAGGGAGACATACAGGCTGTGATTCACTTTGCACAAGGCTGTGAAATGAACTCATTCAGTCAAGTGAAAGCATTACTGTGTCCTCCATATTCAGAAAGTCATGTCTCAACTCATGTCAAGGGTTAGCCTCCCATGTGGAACACATTTGTATGAATCATATTGGTATCTTTTTTTTTTTGGCTCAGTTGTATCAGATGCAAAGGTCTTCTGTTTGTACATGTGTATGTATTTTGTACATACTTTTTTTGCAGATGGACAATCATCTTGAGTTTATCTGGGGTTGAGGGATTCTGGGAAGTGCTCAATCAAATAACAGCCCAGATGGGAATCTCAGTGTGGGCTGTACCTCTGTGCTGACAAAATACAGCTGCACGGGGTATGTGAACACAAAAAAGTTGTGGTCTTTGGTATCTTATTTATCTGTGTTTTATCGTTTTAAACCTTAAAATCAGAAATCATGCATATACAGTATGTAACATAGGAAAAATGAAGCACATTGATGTATTTGTCCTAATAAAATTGATTAGTTGTACTACTAACTTCACTTTCAGGGCATCCAGGATAAAATGAGGTCAAAAAAATATCTGTATTGGCGAATCACCAAACTGTGGCCAGATTCAAATCCAAGTCTCCTGAGATGAAGGGCATCATAGGCTATTGAATCACCTAACCCCCCTGTACTGGCCCCCCACTGGAGTAACTTACAGTATAGATCCAGCCAATGTGTTCCGAAAAGGAACTAGAAAGATACTAGAAAGTGAGGTAGGGTAGCAAGCAAGGCTGTTGGCCTCCATTGCATTCAATTAAAGCGTTTTAGTTTTTCTGAAGATGTTAAGCTTGTTTATGAAAAAACACCTTTAGCATGTCTGTGTTTCAGAGCAGAGTCTGTACAGCATCCCCTGTTCAGCCTCTGGGCCTGTATCAAGAGGTACTGGTTTCCATGGCTACCAATTGAGATAATTGAATTTCTATTGCTTCAATGTAAGCCAAGAATCAGTAGAGGCCTTGGAAGCAGCGCTTTGACTAATATTAATTCAATAACTTTCCCCCTTCCAAAGAATTCCTTCAAACTAGATAAACAACCTACATGAACTATTGTTTGTGTCCCTGTATGTCAATGATATTACATTGTGGCTGGTGTAATTTTCATTGTGTTCTTCAAATGGTTGCAGTCTGAGCAATATATACCGTCAATAAATAAATAACATTGAAATAAAGTTGCCAAGCGTCGTATTGTAAGTTCCCAAATGCTAATTTTTCAACATTAAAATTACAAAAGGAATAGAGAAGGTGCAAAACATCAATTCAAAATACAACCTGTCGGTGGACATTTGGAAAACATAAGACAGCTGTGCCTCTTCTCATCATTCCAAGCCTGCCCAAGAGACAGTACTCTCACGAGTTCACCACCAAGGGTAGCCTTGCAATGACGAGGATCTTGAGGGTTAATTGTACAAGCCACTCTTCCATGCCACTCTCCATGCCTTATTTGTGGAATTCTATTCCGGTTCACATCAGGCAGGTTGAAACACTGGATTGTTTAAAGCCTAAATTGAAAGCATACTTTTTTTTTAATGTGCTTTTCTATAATTGGTTGTAACTGGAGTATATTGCACATGTGAGCTCTCTTGTTCTGTTTTCAATTTTGTACAGCTCTGTGCTTAATAGGGGTGCTGATACTCCGAGTAATTACCTACATTGCTATTCAGTTTACTGCAGTTGGTTTGCACAGTTATCTGGGAATCTGATCAACATGTCCTTGGTATGGCTCTGAAGTGCACTAGTGGTATAGTGCAATAGTTTCGTTTCACTGACACTTCATATTTGTTCTATTATGAGAAGTCATGTGCTGTGTAGGGAGAGCAGATTGTGACAGTATGATAGCTGTGAAATAAAAAGGGCAATTGAAACTTTATTAAAGCAATTCTTCTTATTTATTAAAGCAATTCATATTATTTTAATTGGTTATGTATTAAAACATCTTTATTTATATAGTTACTGATGCAACAAAATTATGCATATGAATATCTTTGTACAAACAGAATTACATCAGAAATTGAAAAAATTGATAAATTTACAGAAAAATGGTTACATTTACAGAAGAAGGAAATTCATTTGGACTCACATGCTGTAACACTGAGTGAGTATTACAGGAGCAATAGAATACCAAGGGGCTTACACCTCCAAAAGGAACCTACCATCGGCAAAGAAAATGCTGAATTTTGCCAGACATGGTGTCAAATTTTAAACCAGTGTTCTATGGACTTGATGTTATTAATTGTGGATTTTACAACTAAAGAAATGGTTATAACAAAATAATCCATTGCCGCCTGCCAAATGGAGGTGGAACAGAAATTCGACCACAGTGCAATGATTTCTGTACAAGAAAAAACAGAAAAACAGTTGGAAAGTCTAAGTTGTAAAAGTTCAAGATTAAGAAATTTCAAAGTGATACACTGTATTAAAAAGAATAAAATCTATGTCTGGCTGTCAAGTGGATTAGAGACAGAACTATGGGAGTGGACGGCCTAAGGTTAAAATCGTAAATACATTGGGAGTCTTCCACTTCACTGGAGTCCTCTGGAAAAATGGCCTCCTTAACCCCCTCATTTTTTTAGCTCCGATACGAAGATTTCTCAACGAAAAAATTCAGCACCAAGAGAGGGGGAAAAAGAACACAAAGGTAAAAAGAAACTTCCTCAATGAAGATGTAGTTTTTAATTTGTCCAGCAAAGAACTTTCTAGAGATCAAGTGACTGTACTAACGAAAGGTCTTTCTTTTGTACCAACTACTGTTACAGATTCTTGTCTAGTTAAAATAGAGCTATTTAAGTTCTTTAGGAATATTAAGTTGAAAAGTTTTTTTTTATCTAAGACAATGCTTAAAGAACCAACAAACTATACCCATTTTAAACCTAAGAGTACATTTATGCCATTTGTGACCAATGCTTCTGTTAATACTTTCTGTAGATTGGTGGAGGGTGATATTGATGAGGAATTGACAAATCAAAGTAATGATGATTCACATACCTATAAAATTAACAATTTGAATGGCAAATAATGAAAGAATGGCACTTCATGAGTTAATGACTGATAAAGAAATTATTATAAACCCAGCTGATAAGGGTGGGTCTATAGTTATTCAGGATACAATTACTTATGTTAACAAAATAAAGGCGATGTTATTGGATGATACATTTTATAAACATCTAACATATGGTCCAACATTGGTTTTCAAAAAAGAAATTGATAAAATGTTACAAATGGGATTGGATAGTTCTTGGCTTTTGGAACAAGAATTCAAATTCTTAATTACAGAAAATCCTATAAGACCTGTTTTTAATACTTTATATTCCCAAATCGTTAATCTCTCGGGATGACCAATTGTAGCTGGGATAGGTTAATTGACTGAGAAAATCTCTAGCAATGTGGATCATCATATTTTTCCCTAAGTTCAATGTTTACCTTCATTTTTAAAAGATACTTCCGATTTTTTTAGAAAGTTACAAGGTATTCAGAATGTATGTGAAAATGATTGGCTTGTGACCTTGGATGTTTCATCTCTATACACTAATATTCCCAATTTTGAGGGAATGGAAGCTTTGTCTTCCTGTTTAGTTAAACGACAGGTATGTCAACGCCCCCACTGAATACATTTTATAGCTGACTAAATTGGTATTAGAAAAATATTATTTCCTTTTTGATAAAAATTATTATTTACAGATACATGGAACAGCAATGGGGACTCCATAAGCACCAAATTATGCAAATGTATTTATGGGCAAATTTGAGGATGATTATATTTATAACAACAATCCCTATAAAGGTTGTGTAAAATATTGGGCTCGGTACATTGATTATAGCATTATGATTTGTTCCGATACTGAAGTTAATTTAAATGATTTTGTTAACTACATCAATACAAGAGTCGAGTCAATCACTTTCACTGTAGAAAAAAGTTTAAATCAGATACATTTTTTGGATGTTTATTTATATAAGAATGTAAATCGTTGGAGTACCGCTGTGTATAGAAAACCAACAGATAAAAATACTTTATTATCAGCTGACAGTTATCCTCCTATCTCCTTAAAGAGAGGACTTCCAATCAGCCAGTTATATAGATTGCACAGGATTTGTGATATAGAGGAGTTTGAGAGACAGGCTAAACACCTGTTGGACCATTTTCGATCATGGGGATGTATAGAAAAATGGCTTAAGGATGCATTTTATAAAGTCAAAAGTGCCAAGCGTGACAGTTTATTTATTAGAAAATCAAAACAACAAAAACAATTTTCAGTTAATTACGCATTACCATAAGATCAAATCAATAGTGACTAAACATTGGCGTATTTTGTCTTCTGACACGTCTTTCTGGTTTTCAGACTCCCCCTCTTTTTGCTTACAGAAGAGCACCTAATCTTAAAACTATGTTGGTGAAAGCAGACGTACAAAAATCGAAGAGTGAAAGAGCATTTATAATGGGGTGCTTTCCATGTCGCAACTGTGTCTCTTGTAAGAATCTTATAAAGTCTAGTTTTTTTAATTGTCCTACAATTGTTAAAAAACGAAAGCTTAAATCTTGTATAACATGTAATACCACACTTGTAGTGTATCTACTGACTTGTCCATGTGGAAAGGGGTATGTGGGTAAAACCACTTGTCAATTAAAAACTAGACTTAGTGAACATAGAAGCTCCATTCGGAGACACGATATAACTTCACCAGCTGCGAAACATTTCTTGGAAGAAAACCATGACATTATTATTATTTATTTCTTAGCCAACGCCCTTATCCAGGGCGACTTACAGTTGTTACAAGATATCACATTATTTTTACATACAATTACTCTTTTATACAGTTGGGTTTTTATTGGAGCAATCTAGGTAAAGTACCTTGCTCAAGGGTACAGCAGCAGTGTCCCCACCTGGGATTGAACCTACAACCTTCCGGTCAAGAGTCCAGAGCCCTAACCACTACTCCACCTGATACTTTAAGGTGTATTGGAATAGAAAAAGAAAGTCAAAATAGGAGGGGTGGCAATCCTTAATAATAAATTGTTGCACAGAGAATCGTTTTGGATTTTTAACTTAAATACTGTGGTACCAAATGGATTAAATGAAGAATTAGACTTGGTACCTTCTTTATGAACTATACCTAATTTCTGTTTTAAGAATAATGACTTGTATTTAAGCTTGATTAATAATTGAAATAATAGGTTAGGAAATGTGTTTATTAGTGTGTCTATATAACTGGTTTATGGGGTATTTGAAGGATCAATGCTGGATAATTAATTGATGTCTGTAATTCAATTGAGGAATGTTTCATTTTGTATGTAAATTACACTGAGATAACAGCTTTGGAATCTTTTTTTTCTTCTTCTTTTAAAATTTAGTCATTGCCAATTAGTTTTTTATTATTTTCTCCCCAATTTGAAATGTCCAATTATTTTTTAGGCTCAGCTCACCGCTACCACCCCTGCGCTGACTCGGGAGGGGCGAAGATGAACACACGCTGTCCTCCGAAGCATGTGCCGTCAGTCACCCGCTTCTTTACACACTGCAAACTCACCGTGCAGCCGCCTCAGAGCTACAGGCAAGCCCGCAGGCGCCCGGCCAGACTACAGGGGTCGCTGGTGCGCGATGAGCCGAGAACACCCTGGCCGACCTAACCCTCCCTCCCCCCGGGCGACGCTCGGCCACTTGAGCGCCGCCCCCTGGAAGCTCCCGTCCACGGTCGGCTGTGGAATAGCCTGGACTCGAACTTGCGACGTCCAGGCTATAGAGCGCATCCTGCACTCTAGCGAGTGCTTTTACTGGATGCGCCACTTGGGAGCCCCCCCAGC
The DNA here is from genome assembly GCF_902713425.1 of Acipenser ruthenus. Classification (NCBI taxonomy): domain Eukaryota; kingdom Metazoa; phylum Chordata; class Actinopteri; order Acipenseriformes; family Acipenseridae; genus Acipenser; species Acipenser ruthenus. The sequence goes on along the minus strand of NC_081195.1, from coordinate 36,101,197 downwards.
TTTGGAATCTAAGCTAAAATTGATGAACAAATGTCCGTTATGTACCAGGTGTGGCAAATCAATTGGTAATTTGTGTTATGTGCCCATGAACTAACACTTTACTTAACTGTAATTACCTGTTAAACTCAGTCTATTTAAATTGAGGGATTGAAGCTGTGTATACATACTGATGAAGGCTGAAACATGTTTGTGACTTTCCTTATGGATTAGAACTTTATTCTGTTTGTTCTTCAGAAAATTAAGCTGTGAAATGAAGATAAATAATGAAAATTACTTTTTGAATTAATTAGTTTTTTATCTGATGAGTGCGGACCTTCGTAACGTTGCTTTGAACAGAGTTAATGAAACAAATGGCCTTTTTTACATTCCCTGAACAGCCTCCAATTACACTTTGTGTTTGCGCTTTTCCTGAACTGTCGGTGTAGATTTTATAGCCCATTCCTCACTGTTTTTTCTTTCCACAAGCTAATAATACCAGATCTTTCTCCCTGATGTATTATTGTAGCTAATAAAGTATTGCTTTCCTTTGCGCAACTCTTGAGTTTGTGTTGGCTTTCCTTCCAAACACTCCCTCAGCGAGGAGAGTTCTCAGAGAGAGTATTCATGATGAAGCTGCTTCAAACTATTTGCCCTGTGTAGGCCAGGCTCCCTTGAGGCACCATTCTCATAATATATCTCTCTAGGAGACTCCACAGGAGTGGAATCCTTATCGAGCCACAGATAGACATTCTCCATCAACATGAGGCAAAGGACGACGAGGCTTGTTTTTTTGTCTCTCTGGTTATTTTCACCTAGCGACCTGGTATTGTATTTTGAGTATATGCTGCTCACCTAAGAATTCCAGTAAAGGTTCACCTGATATGTATTGTCATCATTTTGTAGGCCTCACATTTTCCAGTATGAAAAACGGTAATGCACACACTGTGTACAGTTCAAACTAATACATATTAGATAAGATTTACTGGACTTATTTTATCTCTGTGTAATTTAATGGGACTTTACGACAGGCTGAGTTTTCTGTAGATATTATAATCTGAAAGTAACAACAAACATAATCTAGATGTAAAAAAAAAATAATACTTTTACCTTCAACATTATACCATATTTGCTACTTTTAAAGTGGTGAACCAAGGCGAAAAAAGGCCTCTCATTAGCAGAACAACATTCTCTCAAGGGCCTTGCTGTTTTGTTTTTTGTCTTTTCACTGTGACTCCTAACAGTTCCAAAACAAAAATTTGTTTTACATCCTGTGTGTTACATTTAATATCATCCCACTCGACTCCCTTATTATGGGTATACCATGGAGCACATTGTCAACTGTCAGTCCTATAATGTGATATATAATACTGTGGCAGAAACAACAGAAAAGACGAAAATCAAAAAACATTCCATTTGGTTATGCTAATAACAGCAGTGCTTGAAATGGGCCGGAACTGACAAGTACACAGTACCACTACTTCTCAGTTTTAGAGATTTAAGTGCCATGTGTTCATAACTGTGCTGATTTTACCCATGTTCTGTGTGGCTGTGAATAGCTTTCAGGTGTTGTATTCTAAGCAGTCCATTTCTTAGTCATCGGTGTACAGTAGATAACACTACAACTCCCAGAGTGCATTGCAAACCCAGAAGACATGCTGCTGGGTATCCACGGACACGTCTTCATTTCAGTTTTTGATACAGAAATGCCCCACCATGTGTACATTTCTCCTGCACCAGCTTCCCAAAGTCAATTGATTGTTTTACATAAACCGATGGGGCGAGTACGACAAGAAGACCATTGTCTGGCAAATCAAATTAAAGCATTACATCATGCTATGATCAGATATCTTGGGTGTAACCACAACATCTATGAAAAAGGATACATTTTAAAAAAATAAGGGTAATGGTTTTTCTTCCTTAATGATGCTTCTGCTTATCCTCACTGAATTTTGACAGGTCATGCAACTTTAGAAAGTGCAGTGTGTGGTCTGTTTTTGCTGGGACTCCTGAAAGAGAATTGTTTTCAGGTTTTTTTGGGGTTTTTTTTCTTTTTAGCTTTTTGTTTGTATGGGAGCAGTACTGTACATTCAGTTAAACAATCCTCAGGATACACATGTTAACCTGCCTTTTCTTTTCTTAATGGAAAGTGTATAGAAAACAGAATTGTTCTGAATTTCAAGCAGTGAATGAGAGGTATGAAAAGGTTTTGAAGTCTCAACAAATACAGCTTTAAAAGCCAGTACTGAAGGGCTGTAAGATCTGACGTCAGAACTATGATTTAATGTAAATAACCAGCTTATTTTTTTTTAATTTTTATTTTTAAAGAGCATGCTTTTGACTTTGTGAGCATGGCCATTATCCATTCTCCATTCCAGTCTTTTTAAACACCCTCGGATAGTATTTAAAATATTTAAAAATAATAGGGAGGATATTTTTGGTTTTCAAATTGCCATAAACTGGTTGTGTCCCCAGGTACTCGTTTCTTTCTTTTCTGTTTCAGTGCCATTAATGTCAACACAGGGATGGAAATAAGCCTACTATTGCATAGCAGCTCCACCCATTCCAGGTTTTACTACAAGCATTGTTAGCTACAGTGTACCGGTAACAAGCTCAGGTGTGTCTTATTAATCTCATGGTAAAACCTGGAATGGATCAAACTGCTGTGCAATGAGAGTTGTGTTTCCATCCCTGCAACACAGTAGCAGCAACAACCTTGGTGCCATATAACAATAATAATATCTTTATATAGCACCTTTCATAGTGGACCACCATCACAAAGTGCTTTACAGAGGCAGGCTGTGAACTGTGTATTATATGCAGAGTCACTTACAGTAGGATATTGATTTAACATCTCATCTGCTGGATGGATCACAAGGAGGTTATGTAACTTGTTCAGGGTCACAGGCAGGTGTGGGATTTGAACCGGTGACCTTCTGGTTACAAGCCCTGGACCACACTGCCTCCCTAATTGAGTTTGAGTAACACTGCTGGTGATATTGCCAGCACCATTGCCATTCAAAGCTATCATGCTGTCGTATAGAAATAATAGTCAGCAATAACAAACGCCATGAGTAAAGCGTCCCTGAGAGACACAGTGAAGGTGCCAGAGAGCGCCAGGTGGGGGCAGCACAGAGCAGCAGACCCGTGCCCCTCCCTGTGGGTTTGCTTGGCACTGCAGACTCTACCAGCACACGGTCTATTAAAAGAATCCCATTAGAAAGCGGACCTTTTCCACCACAATCCAGTTGCAGTCACCTTGGCTTCTGCAGACTCAGCTGGCTCTTTAGTATTATTGTTCTTATTGCTTAAAATGAAAAGTACATCAAATAAAGACCAGATGGTTTGGCAGGTCCTGAGATAACACTTTGTGTGGATATTAATCATCTATGTTGTCAAGCGGCATTGGTTTTGATGGTATTAACAATCGTGATTCAGTTTGAGAGTCTGCGTCGGAGAAGCTCAGTCGCTACTGAAATCTGCACAGCGGTACATCTTGGTTCCAATGGGGTCTTTCTCCTGCCACTTAAGGTATAATTAATGACTTCTGAGCAGGCCGGGACTCTTCATTAAAAAGCAACCGGGTTCCCCACGTGACTCCCCTGGTATGACCGCCTGGTGTGCAGAGTGGGCTGTGTGGGTTTCATGGATTTTCACTTCAGCTTTCATTGTACTGCACTGACAATGCTATCTGTCCTCAAAAAACCTTGAACTGCACACTCCGTGCCATCTAGTCTAAACCAACCACTGCAGCATAGCAGACATTGATAATGTTGCCAGTGCTAATAGGAGGTAAAGAAATTGAAGCCTTGGTTACAGTACTACTGTAGAATGTGGTAGGGGAGTGGCTTGAAGCCTTGGTTAACACTGTCTTAAAGGGAGGGGGCAGTAATAATGTTACTAGTGCTAATAAGTAAGTGCAAGTTCATTGCAAATTACAACAACAAGATGGAGTGTCGTTTGTTTTGTTTTATTATAAACAAGTCCTATTTTACATTGGTGGGCTAGCATACAACACGGAAGTGTTTGTGGTCTATCATCAATTTTGAAAGCCCCTATACGCTAGTCAGTGAGTACACAACTGAAATGTATAATAAACATGCTACAGATCTTCTATAGGGGAGTCCCCGAGTGGCTCACCTAGTAGAAGCGCAGCCGGGTTGTGTGCAGGGTTCACGTCCTGGCTGTGTGAAGTAGGCCAGTCTTCGCTGGGGACTCCAAAGGGAGTGGCGCAATGGCTCTGGTGCTCCCTCTGGAGCTCTTCGTGCTACAGCAAACCCTGCTGGCCAGACACCCAGTGAGCTCAAAATCACACACCTGGCCTGTGTTTTTCCAGAGGTCGGTAGCTCGCTGAGTTCCTGGGTCTGTTTTGTCGTGAAGTATATGGGGGAAACTACAAAGCGGTATGTAATTCAATATAACGTGACATTGTTCAGCAACTTTGTGAAGCAAAATGTATTAATTCTATAGGGTGATGCAAAACGTTTGGCCATAGATATAGATCAATATGAACTATCAAGAGTAGATTAATGGAATTCACTCTTTATAACCAAATATTTTTAAGTTTAACTGCTCTTAGTCGTAATCGCTCTCAAATGCAATTATTTACTGCATTTTTCTTTCTCTCATTTGAATTTGCTCATACTACTGATTTTATTGTATTTTATAACTGCTCATATCTGTATTGTGATATTGTGTATTGTGATACTTTGTAACAACCGTAAGTCGCCCTGGATAAGGACATCTTCTAAGAAATAATAATAATAATAATAATAATAATAATAATAATAATAATAATAATAATAATAATATGTGGTGAAAGAGTGGAGTTAAAGCCCTGGTTTGTACTCATTCTAAAGGGGGGCAGTGATAATATTGGTAGTGCTGAGATTTCTGTAGGGTTGACCATGCCATGCATAGCAGTACAAGCTGTTAACGATTTCAGAGAAACTTATAAAACCCACTACTAACTACTAATCTGTCCCAAGTTGTAGTTGAGGAATTTATGAAGATTGCTTTTCCTACTGCAGAACACTTGGAAACATTCTTTTGCACGATTGTACAGCAAGTCCTGTTTACCAATGCACTCATCTCCTGTATAAAGACACTCAAAATAAAAGAATACATCCGTGCAATGAATCCAAGTCTTTAAGGTGTAGTGGCGGTTTCCTTCTCAAAGCAGTCTTGTTCTTTTCCATACCTGTAATGCCCTTTCCTCACGCAGGTTTGGTTCAGTATTGGGTTTCCCTCCAGTCGCTGGATTACTCGGCTCTTAAAAGGAAGGAATTTCATACAGTTGCCTGAAAACACACGTGACGTGGAGCACACATGCAGTGTACGGTGTTTCCTAGTTCAAGGAAAGGGAAACATTCCACTCAAGTGACTCAGAACACTGATTATAAGGAGTAAATAGAGGTAATTAGCAGCTGAGCAGCAAGTTCTTCCTTACATGGGTTGCAGGGCTGAATGGTCAGCCTGAGCTGGTGCACTGAACTGTACTACAGCCTTGAATACCTTACCAACCAGAAGCTCATATTTAGGCGTTCTTGAGAGGATGGCTTATACAGACGTGCTCAAATTTGTTGGTACCCTTACAACTCATTGAAATAATGCTTCATTCCTCCTGAAAAGTGATGAAATTAAAAGCTATTTTATCATGTATACTTGCATGCCTTTGGTATGTCATAGAATAAAGCAAAGAAGCTATGAAAAGAGATGAATTATTGCTGATTCTACAAAGATATTCTAAAATGGCCTGGACACATTTGTTGGTACCCCTTAGAAAAGATAATAAATAATTGGATTATAGTGATATTTCAAACTAATTTGTTTCTTTAATTAGTATCACACATGTCTCCAATCTTGTAATCAGTCATTCAGCCTATTTAAATGGAGAAAAGTAGTCACTGTGCTGTTTGGTATCATTGTGTGCACCACACTGAACATGGACCAGAGAAAGCAAAGGAGAGAGTTGTCTGAGGAGATCAGAAAGAAAATAATAGACAAGCATGGTAAAGGTAAAGGCTACAAGACCATCTCCAAGCAGCTTGATGTTCCTGTGACAACAGTTGCAAATATTATTAAGAAGTTTAAGGTCCATGGAACTGTAGCCAACCTCCCTGGGCGCGGCCGCAAGAGGAAAATCGACCCCAGATTGAACAGAAGGATAGTGCGAATGGTAGTAAAAGAACCAAGGATAACTGCCAAAGAGATACAAGCTGAACTACAAGGTGAAGGTACATCAGTTTCTGATCGCACCATCCGTCGCTTTTTGAGCGAAAGTGGGCTCCATGGAAGAAGACTCAGGAGGACTCCACTTTTGAAAGAAAAACATAAAAAAGCCAGACTGGAATTTGCTAAAATGCATATTGACAAGCCACAATCCTGGGAGAATGTCCTTTGGACAGATGAGTCAAAACTGGAGCTTTTTGGCAAGTCACATCAGCTCTATGTTCACAGACGAAAAAATGAATCTTTCAAAGAAAAGAACACCATACTGGAGGAGGCTCGGTTATGTTTTGGGGCTGCTTTGCTGCGCCTGGCACAGGGTGCCTTGAATCTGTGTAGGGCACAATGAAATCTCAAGACTATCAAGGCATTCTGGAGCGAAACGTATTGCCCAGTGTCAGAAAGCTCTGTCTCAGTCGCAGGTCATGGGTCCTCCAACAGGCTAATGACCCAAAACACACAGTTAAAAGCACCCAAGAATGGATAAGAACAAAACATTCGACTATTCTGAAGTGGCCTTCTATGAGTCCTGATCTGAATCCTATCGAACATCTATGGAAAGAGCTGAAACTTGCAGTCTGGAGAAGGCACCCATCAAACCTGAGACAGCTGGAGCAGTTTGCTCAGGAAGAGTGGGCCAAACTACCTGTTAACAGGTGCAGAAGTCTCATTGAGAGCTACAGAAAACGTTTGATTGCAGTGATTATTATTATTTATTTATTTCTTAGCAGACGCCCTTATCCAGGGCGACTTACAATTGTTACAAGATATCACATTATACATTATTTCACATTATACAGATATCACATTATACATTATTTCACATTATTTTTACATACAATTACCCATTTATACAGTTGTTTTTTTTTACTGGAGCAATCTAGGTAAAGTACCTTGCTCAAGGGTACAACAGCAGTGTCCCCCACTGGGGATTGAACCCACAACCCTCCGGTCAAGAGTCCAGAGCCCTAACCACTACTCCACACTGCTGCCCAGGTTGTGCAACAATATATTAGGTTAAGGGTCCCATCATTTTTGTCCATGCCATTTTCATTTGTTTTCTTATTTACAATATTATGTTGAATAAAAAATCAAAAGTAAAGTCTGGTTTCTATTAAATATGGAATAAACAATGGTGGATGCCAATTACTTTTGTCAGTGTCAAGTTATTTCAGAGAAAATTGTGCATTCTTCGATTTTTGTGGAGGGGTACCAACAAATTTGAGCACGTCTGTATATGTTCGTTTGAGATCTCCTGGTATCACAGATATTGTCATTGTTGTGGAGCAATATTAGGGTCATTGGGATCACGTGACTTTTTGGTTTCTGGATGACAGTGAACACAATCTTTGGGATATTGTCTTCATACTCTTCTTCAGATCAGCTTCAACTTTGGGTATCGCACAAGAAGACCCTAAAAGGATCCAAGTGATTCTGCCTCAGCAACATGACTAGGTAGTCAATTCCATACTCCTTTGTCTCCTCTTAATTTCTAACTTTGTCCTCTGGTCTTAGTTTCTGTACTGCTCTTAAAGTAATGGCTTGGGTTAACAGGAGCTCCGAGGGGGCGGTGCACAATTGGCCGAGCGTCGACCGGTGGGGGGGGTTAGGTCGGCCAGGATGTCCTCGGCTCACCCCGCACCAGCGACCCCTGTAGTCTGGCCGGGCGCCTGCGGGCTTGCCTGTAAGCTGCCTGTAAGCTGCCTGAGAGCTGTGTTGTCCTCCGACGCTGTAGGTCTTGGGTGGCTGCATGGTGAGTCTGCAGTGTGAAAAAAGCGGTCAGCTGACGGCACACGCTTCGGTGGACAGCGTGTGTTCGTCTTCGCCGCTCCCGAGTCAACGCGGGGGTGGTAGCGGTGAGCTGAGCCTAAAAATAATTGGCCATTCCAAATTAAGAGAAAATAATAAAAAATAATTGGCAACTAAATTTAAAAAAAAAACTGACTTACATTCGACAGCATGACGGCAAATAAAAAGTTCATTATAATAGCACTGATGCCTTCAGTTCAGTCATCAGAAGAGTCCGTTCACAGGCTGTCACTCTGCAGCCATCTCTTATACTGTGCAGTGGAACCCTGAACAAAGAGCTCACGTTTCTAGAATACAGAAAACTAATCAGCTGCTGACTGATTCAATATCTGTCCACAGCTCACTCGACTTCTTTCACTTCTGTTGCCATTGGAGGGGTAAAGGGTAAGCATTCAATTTGCAGGTGGCTAATTACTCCACATGTTCATTCTCTCAGCCTGTACAGTAGCCCAGTTCCTTTGTGAGCGGGTGGCTGTCTTCTTGTTAAAGTAAACATTGGATGCACTTCAGAGCCAAACTTGACCCTTATCAGTTGATCTAGCTTGCCTGCGGAATGCCTTCCTTTGTGTTTCAGTCTTGGAATCAGGGTGAGAAGCAAGCACAGTGTTATGTTTATGCTGTCACTGGGATTCCCTTGAAATGGGACTCATTCCCACCAGCTGCAGATCGAGATCCAAATCAAATGGGATTGCAGGCTGGCAAAACTTGCTCTCAAACCGATGGTGGAAGTGACTGAATGAGTCCATTACAAAGGATGAAAGAGGCATTTAGGTGTGAGTTTTAACCTCAGGTTGGCTGTGCTATCTCTTGGGAACCACTCACCCCCAAAAGTATTCGAGGTTATGGAGGTTATAGTGAACTACTTGTTACAATACTGGCACTTGCCAGTGATGCAGCTTCCAATGATTCTGCCATTCCGATAAGCATTCCCTAGTTGTGTTTCCCATTTTCCCCATACTTCTCATGAGTTATCTTGCTTTAACTATATTTTACTACACTATGCTTTTACAGTGCTGTACCACAGTTGACTTTTTTTTTGTCAGTAATACAAAACAATGTTTTCTGATATACAATGGCAGCACAGCCTGCTGGGTTAAAACTCCAAATACAATATACAACAGATATTTTGGTTTTGCTTTACTTTTTTTTTTTTTTTAACTCGGTTTATTCAATTTCAATCATCTGTAAATGTATTTCATTTTTGCGGGCTCATCTGGGAATCGTTGTGCCCGGTTCGGTATCGATCACAGGAAATGTTGTGGTGTAAACAAGCTAACGATGCTGGCTTGATTCCCAGCAAACAAGGGACCGGCCATCTGCTTGTGGCTTGGGAATGACAAATTGATTAATGCAAAATTATATTTGTAAACCTCTGCATTAGCATTTCTTTATTGAAAAGCACATTAGAGATTGGCAGTGAGAAGCACCCGACAATCTGTTTGTATTTTTGTATTATTTTATCCTAAAGCACAGTTTCGTAGTCTTGACCAGCTTGAAACAGGATAGGTTCACAATAAGGCTGCCACGGCTCCATAATCACTTGATTAGCCCAGGTGCGGGTGCATTATTTTGCAACTTGATAGTGAAGGCTAATGCCCAGCCTACAAGTGTTTAGTCTTTTTGTTTGAATTTTGGCCCTTGTGCCATTTTTTGTTTGTTCCTGTCTGGGTCTCTTTCCTGCTGGTAACAGCTTGTCCCAATGCTTATTGGAGATGGTCTATTTTTTTTTTTTTTTTCTTTTTTTTTTTTCTTTTTTTTTTTTTTTAAATTTAGTCGTCGCCAATTATTTTTACCCTGGTTTTCACCCCAATTTAGCATGCCCAATTATTATCTGTATCCCCGGCTCACCGCTCGCAAGCCCCCCGCCGACTCAGGAAACGGAGGCTGGAACACGCGTCCTCCGAAACGTGCTCCTTCCAAGCCGTCATTTTTCGCACTGCAGATCCACAGCAATGCCACCAGACCTATAGTGCCGGAGGACAACACAGATCTGGCGGCTCCGCTGCAGAGCCACAAGCGCCCTATCGGCCACAGGGGTCGCTGATGCGCGGTGAGCCGTGGATTCCCCTGCCGACCTAAGTCCTCCCTACCCGGGCAGCGCTCAGCCAATTGTGCGCCGCCCCCTAGGAACTCTCGGTCACGGTCAGCTGTGACATAGCCTGGATTCGAACCAGCGATCTCCAGGCTATAGGGCACATCCTGCGAGGAGCGCCTTTACTGGATGCGCCACTCGGGAGCCCCGGAGATGGTCTATTTTTAAGTGCTTCACAAACCGATTATTCGGACTGAGTTCTCGACAGAAATCAGGTGCTAACAATCAGGTGAGAGTCACTGGTGTTGCTTGGGTTCATTTACCATTACAAGTGGAGAAACAGCTGCTTGGGTTTGTGATGAGTGCTGTTTTTCTCAGACTCTTTGGAGAACAGCAATCCACACAAATCCTAGCAGCTGGTTTCTTCACTCTGAATGGTAAATTAGCCCGATCAGCTCCAATGACCCTCACCTGTGGAGAACTTGATTCGAATAATCGGTCCGTGCAGCTCTAGTATTTATGTGGCTTTTCCTAATATAAATGGCTCTGAGGTGATCCTGTCCAAAACTGCTTCTTAATGTGCCACTGCTACTGTCTTTGCTAGATATAGCATTGGATAACTGTTTCGTATGCAATGCTCCTGAGTGAATATTTATGGGGAATTTACAGTACCTTGGATGTAAATTCAAGGTACTGTAAATTGTATGAAATTAGTGTTTTCGGTTACTTTCCAAAATGCTTGAGCGTTTTTTTTTTTCTGTCAAAATATGTATAATAGTAACTCGACAGTACTTGCACACTTCAGTTGTACCTTCTTTCCATTGCTGTCTTCCACAACGAAGTCCCTATGGTCACTGGCACATTCTTCTGGGGTTTTTGTGTGTAGGCATTTTTGTACATTTTGCCACAATTCTGTTTTAAATCCTCCGTATCTTAACTGTAATACATCTTGAAATCCCGCTAACAAGCCTCTATCTTGATTGTAATCTCGTTTTAAATCTCGCAAGTGGAGTCTCCAATAGAAATGTAGGAATGTGCTGTCATTCAGTAGTTGGGGCGGGTTTAAAGTATTGAGAATGAATCAATGATAGATGCAAGTCAGGAAGGCGGGACATTGGCCAGCAGCACTGGGAAATGTATTTATTATTATTTTTGTAGTAGGTTTTATTTTTTAATGGGAATAGGGTAAAGTCAACATGAATTGATTAACCATTTCCACAGTTTTTCCAGTGTTTTCCAGTGATTATTGGCTATCCACCTATTTCATTTTTTTTGTATCGGGGTGTTTTATCGGGTTAAAACCGAAAATCAGAATCCCTAATTATGATGACACTTGGTTCGGCCAGTCCCATGATTTGTTATTGAGAGTATCAGCATGTTTGTAAAACATGTTCATACAGTTAATAGATGGTCTACTTTTTCATCTTACCCATATACAATCTTCCCACAGCAAAAGCATAGCAAAGTGCAATAAAGCATAATGAAAGGCTGGTCAAGCATAGGAAAGCATCATAAACAATATGGAGCTATGGCAAACATATTAATAAACACTGCAAACCAGGTTTGATCTGAGTTCAGCTATATTATTTATATTTAAACATACTCTATCTTTGATATATTATAATTGTTACATAAAAAGTATGAATGTTCATATAGTGCTTTGTTTAGTATGCATCCATCCTCAATCTTGAAATTATTCATGCAGAGTCCTCTCTTTGTTTCCATGAGATGTCTGTTAGGAGGCTGTGTGGTCCAGTGGTTAAACAAAAGGGGCTTGTTGCTAGGAGGTTCCCGGTTCAAATCCCGGCTCAGCCACTGACTCACTGTGTGACCCTGAGTAAGTCATTTAACCTCCTTACGCTCAGTATTTAGAGTGAGACATTGTTGTAAGTGACTCTGCACCTGATGCATCGTTCACACACCCTAGTCTCTGTAAGTCACCTTGGATAAAGGCATCTGCTAAATAAACAATGTCGACCCAGGGGACTTTTTCGACCTGAAAAAAGAAACAAGGACCAGGGGTCACAAATGGAGATTAGATAAAGGGGCATTCAGAACAGAAAACAGAGGGCACTTTTTTACACAGAGAATTGTGAGGGTCTGGAACCAACTCCTCTGTAATGTTGTTGTCACCCTGGGATCCTTCAGGAAGCTGCTTGATGAGATTCTGGGATCAATAAGCTTCTAACAACCAAAATAGCAAAATGGGCCAAATGGCCTCATCTCGTTTGTAAACTTTCTTATGTTCTTAAATAATAATAATAATAGAGGTAGAAAACCGAGCAGGATTGTCAAGAGCTTGCTATTGAAAAACACTTTCAGTTTATTGATTTTTCCAGTTTTCAGAAAATAGCAAAACCATTAATACATCAAATACAAAAAATGGAAATAATAATTGACTGTGTGTTATTAAAAGACCAAATTTCCTGAACCTTAATTCTGGTTTCCTGAAAACGCTCTGTTTTTAACGGCTGCTTAAATCCTTCTATAAGAGTTGTTTTTTTTTTGGAGTGAAGGTTCTATACATGTGCTGGATTTTAATAATGACACTGAAGCTGGGGCAACCTTTAGACCTGCCTTCGAGCAATTGAGGAAGTTCTCATTAAGCTTGATGTAAAGACACATTAGTAATTCCCAGCAGAGAGGCCCCTGAGAAGGTGTCTCACAGCCCCTGGCATGTGTTGCCCATGTGGCTGTGGTAACACAGTATCCCTGGAGAACACAGCCGCAGTGCAGTGTAACCGCAGCACTGGCTGAGAATCGGTGCACTTTCCTGGAAGAGCTTCTGAAGTGGTGTATAATTGCTCTTTTCCATGGCGTGTTTAACAGTCAGCCAAGGTAATTGGTGTTTCCAGCTTCCAGCTCCCAGCCCCAGATGTTGGATATACCTAACATTCCTTTTCTAATAGTTCAGACATCAGACGTTATTTTGAATGTTTTAAAGTGTTCAAATAGTACTTTTTCACATAAATAACTTGGCTTTTCCTGGTAGATTTTGGAGCTGCTGTTTGTATAGTCTGATTCGAGTCTGTGTAGTCTGAGTTCTACTGTCTTGAAACCATCTTCTTTCTTTCTTCCCCAAATGAAAACTGTGGCAGCAGAGTTTGGTCTGGAGAGTGGAACTGATATAAAAAACATTTAACCCCGGGCTTTAGATAAGCTAGCAGAATCTCACTTGGGCTAGACTCCAGGGGTGGAAATGAGACTCCTATTGCATAGCAATTTCACCTATTCCAGGTTTTACTATGAGCTTGATTAGCCCTAGTGTATATGCAATAAGTTCAGGTGTGCTGTGTAATGGGAGTCTTATTTCCATCCCTGGACACCCTACTGTTTCCATTCATTCTAGGAACAACTGGGGAGTTCACCTTACTACAAAATTAACTCCCAAACAGCAAATAATTTACTAATAAAAAATATGAATAATTCCAAAGTAGAGGATTGAAAAGGTAATTGCAGTGCAGTAGTAAAAGTGCTGTGACCAGTGTCAGTATTGCATATGCTTGTTCCTAACTTCCAGTATACTTCTGAAGGCTGCTTGGCTATTTGTTTTTTGGATTTGTTTAGAATGTAATGGACTGTCAGTTTAGTAGTCATGTGTGTTAGCAGATAAACTGTATTTTGCCGGTCTTCACTGGGGATTCTGGAGGGAGTGTCACTTCGGCTGTGTATTAGGGTGGCAAAACTGGCAGGGACTGCTTCTCCTCATCGCGCTACAACTGTCCCTATGGGCCAGGCTCTTGGTCTACTCAAGTGGACAACTGCAGGGATGGCCTTTGTCCTTATTGACATCTGCTCTCGAATGTAAGCTTGCTGTGTAATAATATGGAGGAGGGCAGTGCATATAATACCCAGCATGAGGGGATGAAGGAGGGCAGTGCACACTGTTCTCAGTCTCATAAGCTGAGCTGTTCTACTGGAGAGGCTTTCGTGCACGGAGGGGGGGGGGGGGGGGAGGAGGGGAAGGAGGGGAAGAAGTCCTGACAGCTTTTGGCCAGAATTACATTTACCTAATTTTGCTTTTTGTTTCTTAGTACATTCTCCGCCACTTGTAGCATCCGATATGAAATGTGTTTGTTTGGGAGCGCTGATTGGAATCGTGGTCTGGAGGATCAAAAGAGGAGGAAGTCTTGGTGGGTTTTTCCTGTGTCTGCAGTCTGCTTTCCTGTCTTGGGAACTTCAGTAGGTGGGGCGGTGATGCAGCACAGAAAAGCATTTGACATCATTGAGCAATAGATCCTTTCTTTTGTTTTCTGGACCATTCCTTTTGCCACAGACAACCAGTGTGGAAAGATCCCACCGCTGATATTCAACAGAAGACAATGGACAATGCCCCGAATCCCTTGGCTACCATCTCCTCCCTACTGCTGAAGATAAACAAACTCGGACAAGACATTGTTTGTGTTATTAAAAATGGTTTATTTTTTATTTGCTTAGTATTGTGGTGGCCTGCAGTAACCTTGCTGTCTTCGTGAGAGATAATTAGATTCTCACTTCAGTACCTGGTGGAATCTCCACCGCAGTCAATTCAAATGATTTTATTTAACAAAGCAGAAAATATTAACTTTTACATGCAGTTATCTCAAAGTAAGTCATGGGCATTCATTGTATTATATTGAAGTGCGAACAAACGTCTCCTTCGTCTCTAGGGCCTCTTTGAGTTATTATTAACAGTAAGTTGTCTCCTGGCCTCAAGTCTTTTTACCTAAACTGTAGCCAATGCATTTCCTCAATGCCAGCTGTCTGTGTTTATCTTCATAATTGGTGCCACTGAGTGTATCCTAACAGCTTGTGTTCTGCTGCGCTGCCTCAGTCTGGCAAATCTTTTAAAACAAACGAACACACGAACGGACAAACAAATACTGGCAGTGTGAGCCAAGCGTTTGGGCAGGGAGATCCATCTTGATCTTGAAGCAGATCCTGTCCTTCCTCTTGCATGTTGGTTTCAAATTCGTTTTTCGGTTCTTCCAGGGTTTTTCGGCTAGGTTTGAAAAGTTTCCAGAATTCAACAGCACTCCCTGTGGTCAATTTATGTTAATAGTTTTGTGTTGGAACCCAAGTTCAGCTAGATAAACCACGGCTTGTGTGGATATACCTCAAGTGACGTTATGCCAGTCTTGTATGTCACATAAACTTTTACACCAGTAAGGTACAGTACAGGGATGGAAAAAAAAAACTATTGCATAACAGTTTCACCCATTCCAGCTTTTACTACGAACTTGATGAGTCACAGTTTATAGGTAATAAGCTCAGGTGTGTCTTATTAAACTTACAGTAAAACCAGGAATGGATCAAACTGCTATGCAACAGGTGTCTTAGTCCCATTGCTGACAGTATGGTGTGTGCCTCCGTAAGTATGTGTATGTATGTGTTTGTGCGTGTGTGTATGTGTGTATAACTGTGTGTGTGTGTGTATGTGTCTCAGTGTTTGACTGTGTGTGTGTCTCAATGTTGGACTGTGTGTGTATCTCAATGTTTGACTCTGTGTGTGTGTCTCAATGTTTGACTGTGTGTGTGTGTGTATCAGTGTTTGACTATGTGTGTGTGTGTCTCAGTGTATGACTGTGTGTGTGTGTGTCTGTGTGTATGACTGTGTGTTTGTGTGTGTCTCAGTGTATGACTGTGTGTGTGTCAGTGTTTGACTGTATGTGTGTCTCAGTGTTTGACTGTGTGTGTGTCAATGTTTGACTCTGTGTGTGTGTCTCAATGTTTGACTGTTTGTCTCAGTGTTTGACTGTGTGTGTGTCTCAATGTTTGACTGTTTATCTCAGTGTTTGACTGTGTGTTTATGTGTGTGTTTGACTGTGTGTGTGTGTGTGTGTCTCAGTGTTTGTGTGTGTGTGTGTGTGTGACTCAGTGTTTGACTGTGTGTGTGTCGGTGTGTTTGTGTGTGTGTGTGTGTGACTCAGTGTTTGACAGTGTGTGTGTGTGCGTACGTATGTATGTGGGTGTGTGTGAGTGCGAGTATATATGTATATGGAAGGCTATCCGGGTCAAAAATTCGTTATTTAGTACGCGTTTCAAATATTTAGTACACGTATTGATTTGGACCAATCAAAATACATAAAATACTACACATTCTAAATAAATGTAAACACATTTTCTACGTAGGGGCCGATCATTTTACAGTCATGCAGCGTAATTACAAGAGTTGCCAATCACCTTCGGGATAACATCTTTTTAATTTCAGACATGAAAATAAATTAATTGGTTCTCATTTCATTTTCAGTGATCTGATTGGCCTAATTAGTATGTGAAATAATTAGAATTACAGCACGTAATAAAGTCAAATTAGAACATGTACAAAATATTTGAAATGTGTACTAAATAACACGTTTTTGGCCCAGGTGGGCTTCCATATATGTATGTGTGTACGTGCGTGTATGTGTGTGTGTCTGTGTGTATGTGTGTGTGTGCGTGTATGTGTGTCTGTGTGTTCATATGTATGTGTGTGTGCGGGTGCGTACGTCTCTTGGTGTGGAAACGTCCAGGCCTGCCTGTGAACCCCTGTGTTACCCGAGTAGTGACCCATGTGTCTGCCGCCACGCTGCCTCCAACTGTCTGTCTGTCACAACCAGCCTGCTGAACAGCTGGCGCCCCCGGCCAATGGCAATCTGCCACCCAGCCCCTGCTGCTCTAATTATTAACATCTCACCTCATTTCCTACCTGATATAGAAGTTTCAACAAATTGCCCTACTTTATTTCAGAGCTGGGAAACCCAGAGTCTGATTTATGAAATGCCTGGAGATCTCATGTGGCACAAAGAGAATATTCATGGGGTCCGTCATCAGATCTGTGCTGGGGACCTTGACTCCAACAGGACTTGCCCTGCTACAGACAGTGTGGTATTTCAGTAATGTGGGAGAGAAACGGCCAGTAAGCTGTACAGGGCCAAATTCAAGTCCAATGTTAGAGACTAGCTTAGAGACGCCTTTTGAGTCCTTGAACTACAGTACTGGCTTGCTTGTTTCCAGTGGTTTACAATAGTTTTATTACCCTCACTCAGGGCGACTGAGATACAGTATTGACGTAATGAAAGTGGCTGATGGCCCTCTTTAGTACACGTTATTTAGTTATGATAATCTGGGAGTAGATGGAGACTGCCTGTTTGTCTGGCCATCTATCTAGAGATGTGCAGTTATGATTAAACATAAAAAGGACATTCCTTAGCACTGAGAGTATATGCAGACTGTCTGTCTATCTGTCTGCTTGTCTGTCTGTACATTATGTAGTATCTATTGATATGCAGTTATGATCAGACTTAGAAAGTGCATTCTGGGGCCCAAGCTATTATAAGCATCAGAATCTGTGGGTATATGTCTGGCTGTCAGTTCATATTTCACACTTATGCTTTGAAATACATCCAGAGATACAGATCTACATTAATGATTTAGATTCTGTTATAGTAAGCAAACTGTTGCAGCAGCAAAGGTCATTCAAAATGATCTAGACAGCATTCAGAACTGGGCAGACACATGGCAAATGAAATTTAATAGAGACAAGTGTAAAGTATTGCATGCAGGAAATAAAAATGTGCATTATAAATATCATATGGGAGATACTGAAATTGAAGAAGGGAACTATGAAAAAGACCTAGGAGTTTATGTTGACTCAGAAATGTCTTCATCTAGACAATGTGGGGAAGCTATAAAAAAGGCCAACAAGATGCTCGGATATATTGTGAGAAGTGTTGAATTTAAATCAAGGGAAGTAATGTTAAAACTTTATAATGCATTAGTAAGACCTCATCTAGAATATTGTGTTCAGTTCTAGTCACCTCGTTACAAAAAGGATATTGCTGCTCTAGAAAGATTGCAAAGAAGAGCAACCAGAATTATCCCGGGTTTAAAAGGCATTTCGTATGCAGACAGGCTAAAAGAATTGAATCTATTCAGTCTTGAACAAAGAAGACTACGCGGCGATCTGATTCAAACATTCAAAATCCTAAAAGGTATAGACCATGTCAACCCAGGGGACTTTTTCGACCTGAAAAAAGAAACAAGGACCAGGGGTCACAAATGGAGATTAGATAAAGGTGCATTCAGAACAGAAAATAGGAGGCACTTTTTTACACAGAACCAACTCCCCAGTAATGTTGTTGAAGCTGACACCTTGGGATCCTTCAAGAAGCTGCTTGATGAGAGTCTGGGATCAATAAGCTACTAACAACCAAACGAGCAAGATGGGCCAAATGGCCTCCTCTCGTTTGTAAACTTTCTTATGTTCTTATGTTCTTATGTTCAGAGAGGTACTTCATCAATTATGATGAAACTTGGTTCGGCCAATCCCATGATTTGTTATTGAGAGTAATCAGCATGTAAGATATATGGAGGCATGTCTGTTTGTAAAACATGTTCATACAGGTAATATAAGCCATGACAATCTCCCTTTTCATGTTACCCTTATACAAGCATAGCAAAGTGTAATAAAGCACAGTGAAAGCATGGTAAAACATAGGAAAGCATTGTAAGCATATTAATAAACATGGCAAACCAGGGTAACCTGTGGTAAAAAAAAGCATGGGAAAACTGCAAAAATACTGTGAGAAACTTTTAGAAAGGTACTGTTACTAATTTAGATTTCACAGCTATGTCAGGAGGTGTACAGTATCTTTTATTATAGACATCATTTTAATTCACTGTTATCACACCATGCTGTGCTATGCTATGGAAAAATACAAAGGGGAACATTTTGAAAGTGTTTACAGTAGTCTTCAATTAAAGGGTACATAAGGACCTTTTTATTTTATTGTGTTACATGTTCCCATGTGTTGCTACAACTGTCTACGTAAGGTGTGTGTATTGTTTTAATTTTTTCTTTTTTACATTCCCTGTCTCAAGATGGCATCACATGTACCCGCATGGACCTCTCTGAACTACATTCTACTCCTGCTCACTGGTAAATCCATCTCAGTTACATATGTGAGCAGGAGGATAATGGGAAATGTAGTCCTGAGAGGTCCTTGCGGGTACATGTGAAGCCATCTTGAGGCAGGGAATGCAGTTTAAAAGTTTAAAGAAGTGGTCAAAAAAAAAAAAAAAACAATACACACACCTTACGTAATCAGTTGTAACAACACATGGGAACATGTAACACAATAAAATAAAAAGGTCTTTATGTACCCTTTAAGTCCTGTGTAAAAAAAATGATGTAATATTACAAAACAAGAACAAAACAATCAAGTATTATAATTGAAGGAAATCTTAAGCACTCTTGTTTGTTTTTCATTGTGTTACCATGTGACTGAATGTGTTTTTCTTCTTTAAAAAAATAGTTGTTAATTAAGGACTGGATTAAACTTTTTGAAAATAAAGCCTAAAGTGTCTCCTGAAAATATATATGACAGCCATTTATATTGACTTGTAAAAGATCTACCGGAGTCTGGAGGAAAGCCTTTCTGAAGCTAAGATGGACTTCGCTGTGTTTTAATAGATGTCATTATTATTATTCATTTATTTAGCAGATGCCTTTATCCAAGGCGACTTGCAGGTGTTACAGAGCAGTAAAGGGTTACAGTGCAAGATTAATATTTAAATACAGTGTCGTTTACAATAAGTGCAAATAACATGACTGAAACACAATATGAACTAGGATGCAACAAGTTAGGATTACAACAAGTAATATCTGCAATGACATATTAGTAGTGCAATAGTGCAAGGATAGTGCATTAGCTGAGGGTACAGTGACATGGTGCTGAGGTCAGGCAAGTCCAGTGCATAGTAGGGGCAGATCAAGAGATCTACAAGCGCAGTCTTGAGGAGGCAGCGGAAGGCAGTGAGAGACAGAGCAGTCCTGAACTTCTCCGGTAGCTGGTTTCACCACAGAGGGGCTAGGTAGGAGAAGGAGGCTGGAGAGTGGAGGGAAGGCATGACTAGTCGGCCAGTAGAGGAGGAGCATAGAGCGGTAGGCAAGTACAAGGGTCTTGAATTGAATGCGAGCAGAGGTAGGCAGTGGAGGGTGCGAAGCAGAGGGGTAGCGTGAGAGTGGCGAGGTTGGGAGAATGGAAGACGAGCGGCAGAATTTTGAATTCATTGGGAAAAGTGACTTGAAAGCCATTTGAAACCCTGTTTCGTGCACTTCATTGCAAAAATAAGAAAGTTGTCATTGTTTTATTTGTGGGACCCATGTGTCTTTTAAAGAGTTGACCTGTTGTTGTCTTTAATTTCAGCTCACAGCGACGACCTTTCCTGTAGTGGTTAAGCTTGGTCACGCTCACGCCGGTATGGGCAAGGTAAGCCAGGTTTCATTATTGTATAGCTTCTCATGCACTTCACCTCTGGAGACCTGACCATGTGCGTTTTTTTCAAGCTTTTGACCAAGATACTGTATCAAGTTTGCTCCAGTCCTTTGGAATAGAATTTAACAAATCTACTGTCTGAAAACGAGCTATAAACATTTTAGCTACAGTTATCAGCACTCCAATCAACAGAAGACATTGTTTATACCTAGTTTATAAACATTAGAAGTCTGTAATTCCTTTTGGAAAAAATGCTCCTGGTCCAAAAACTTAACAAACCCAGTCACTTGAAATCAACTTTTTTAAGAAAGCACTGTCTGTGTCTTCATCTTTTATACAAATGATTTAATTTTTCTGTGGCGTTACAAAGAATACATTTACTACTAGTTAACGTCTTCACTGCTGCTCTGCATTACTTAAACGGACTGAAGTAAATAAAACCATATCTCAGTCAAAATTATTTTTCAAGGGGTAATAATAAGCTGCTGTATAATTATCTGGCTTCTAAACTGACTGGACAAAAACTAGGGAGCTGCTGCAAAGGGTGCATAGTTTGTCCAATGTTGCAGGTTTGTGTGATTTGGGTCACTCTAACACTTGTCTATTGCTTGTCACAAAACCATGCACAACTCTGCAGGCTTGATCCATCACAACTTGATTTGTGGTTTTCTGCAAATGTTGCCTTTCTAGGAACACCCGGACATGGACATGGATACGTTGGTCATTGCAGTCACTGTGTTGAGGGACCAGCCGGGTGCAACCCTTATCATGCCCCTTGTGAAGTCATAGAGATCCTTCATGATTGTTGCTGAATAGTTGCACATATGACTACGAGAGAGAGAATAATATATAGGTCAGAAATATATTACCACACAATAATATGTCTCAAGTTGGCATTGCTAGCTCAAAACTAACGAGAGACGTAACATATTCCGACCCATATATATATATATATATATATATATATATATATATATATATATATATATATATATATATATATATATACTGTATATATATATATATATATATATATATATATATATATATATATATATATATAATTCTATGTTTCTTATAGTCTTTCTCAAGCTGCTTTTGTTTGGTTTTGTTTGTGTAAACTGTGACGCATTGCTGTTGAAATTGCTGCACTCATAGTTCTATCTACATGGGTTATGCTGCTATGCTTTGGAGACAACTTGGTAAAGTCATCCCCGTTTTTTTATTTTTTTTTCTGACAAGGTGAAATTCGAAAGGTGTCCAGGTCTTTTTCAGATAGCTGGTGAAATACGACTTTGTGAGGTTTATGTCAGTACATGTTTTTCTTCTTGTATCTTAATTTGCTTGCTCTTTTAAAAACATTTGTTTAAATTATTTTGTTATCGATGTGACTGCAGTGATATATATATATATATATATACACACACACACACACACACACACACACACACACACTTTATTGAAAGTAAATATATAGGTGCCTTGCAGTATGCATTGTTAACTGAAATAGACTCACACAAATTGTTATGAAAATGACATGCTTAATGTATTTATTCAGTTTGTCACAATAATGGATGGACAGACTTTGATAGCTGGTGCGAGTAGGCGAGCGTCTGGTTATATATAGAGTCCCTTGATACAAGCGCTGTTCGTGCCTTATTCTGCACTACTGCATTGGAATATGCATGAGTCACCATTCTTTCTAGAAGCCTGGTTGAGGCTGCTGTGAAAGGGTGTGGGAGATCCAGGAGCGAGATGCAGACAGACGCAGCTTCAGAGTGCTCCTCTCACTGCTTACGGCTCATAGGAATGTCAGGAATTCCTTTCGGGTCTTATTGCCATCTTATCTGTTCCGATGTTTTCACATTGCCTGAAAGGCAATCTGACCTCTTTTTGTATGGGGGAAAACATAAATAAAAAAATTGGGATTATTTTTTCTTAAATAACATTACTGCGTAAAAGCAGTTATCAAGCATTGAAACTGACACTACATCACAGTGAAGCAGATCAAACTGACTGGTGCTTATCTTATCCAAGTACGACAATGTCTGTCGATTGTTAGAACTGTGTTCATTTTTTATCTGCTGTGGGGGTATGTAACGTAGCTTGCTATTAACTGCTATGCAAAAGAGCCAGGCTGATCTGCAGTTATAGAGCCGTTTTCACTCCCATCTTACCGACAGGCACTACACAACACTTCCTATTACTCAGAAGCCAATGGGGGGTGCCTATACATGTTATAAATAATCAATGGTCAGATTTAGTCGCCCTGACAGACCGTGCTACATACTCCTGCTTTGGTGTGCAAGGCACCTAGATATTGATTTACATTTACACGAGCAGAACATTGACTCGAACTCTCAGTGTTCTTACAGGTTTAATTCTATTGTACCTCAGATTCATAGTACCCTTCATTGAGATTGCAGGGAGGATCGGCCTGCCTGTTTCACCCCAGTGCTGCCCTCCACAATGTTAATGCTATTACACAACACCAGCACGAAGATTCTGGAATGACTTTAGTACACAATGAGCCAAACATTCTGTCTGGTGTCTACAGGGAAGGGTGTGGGAGAGATGGAAAGTCCTAAACAAAGTTCCAGAACAAATCAAAGTTCATATTTGTGGTTTTTAATTGCGGTCGTTTTGAGGGAAACCTCATGAGAAAAGGAAGCTTGCTGCTTTTAGCCTTTGATAAAATAAAATAAAATAAAATAAACACAAAAGCACAGTGGCTGGGTGCTTTGGGATTTAAAAATCTGGTTTCAATGTATACTGTCCTTTTTCATATGAAATACATTTTATAAAATAGCCTGTGATATTGCGAATACACCCAAGTGTACATAATAATTCCTTTGAGGGTTTCTTGTGAAACAAAAATCACGAGAGCCCTAGCTGCTCCTGAGATGGATTTACAGACGTGCTGTAGGTACAGTTCTGGTGTATTTTATTTGTTATAAACCTTGTTGACATACTCCACGTGACAAGCGGGTCTGTTTCGTAGATTTCTCTGGGGTAATTTCTTACTACTTGTTCATGTACTGGCAGTAGCAGGTATTACTATTGAAAAGCTGACTTCAGACTACTGGGCATCCACAGTGTTATTATCTACAGGGGACACCTGCAGTCTAATTATCAGCAAGTAGTGATATACCCACTGATCAATAAAGACTGTAAAACTCAGGAGTCCATAGGAACATTATAGCAATCACTCTGTGGTGCTGTAAGTAGACATGTATTGTCCCATGTTTTTGTTTTTTTTCTTGTGTTATTTGTTTTTGCACAGCAACACTAGTATACAGTACATAACTTCATTATTAATTCAGAGTTCTGCGTTTGGGATAAGCATGTCAAGCAGCACTCCCATCTCACTTTGTTTTCTTCAGTAGATCAGTATTAAACAAGAACAACATTTGGAAACCAAATAGACTTGAAATCCCTTCAATGTTCTGTTTGCTTCAGAAACAGCAAAACTTGCAAATTACTTCTATTCCCTTTTATAAGTTTAACTTATAAACGCAGGTGCTGACTTGCTCAGTTGTCCTGACAGGAACATTTCCGGTACCTTTGTAAGCACTGCGGCAAAAAGAAGGCTCCAAATGGGACGTCTGCAGCTAAAACTACCGTCAGATGTAAACAAACTGGAAAGCCAACAAGCACTCAGCGAAATAGAGTGCACAGATAAACAAACTAAAGAAACCACCTTGAAACACATTTTAGAGTGAAACTGAAACTGAAAGCAACAGTCGCTTAGCAATGGTTATATAAAAAAAAAAAAAACACAAAGGTGTTTGAGAACTATCTAGTTTGATTTGGAGCATTTGATTGCATGAAAAAAATGTGTAAGCAAGCCACACTCTTTTTGTTTTACTTAATTGTTTTTATGAAATAGAAAAACAAACTGGACCTAGAAACCTAGACTAGAATAGAGTGCAAATAAACGTTGAAACAGCGCAGTGAACAAACAGACATTTTATTAACCTACCCACTACTATTACCTACCCCTTGGAAAAGCGTCCCATAGTAAAAGCTGAGCAAAGTGCGATAGAATATAGTGAAAGCATGGTCAAGCACAGGAAAGCATTGTAAAAGAGAAGTATTGTAAACGATAGTCATAGCATGACAAGCCATGGTAAACTATGATAAATGCATAGTAAAATCACTGGCAAAGCATGGGGGAAAAAAATGACAATGTACATTTACTGTGCTAAACTTTTGTAAGCGACAGCATTTTAGGAATTTAATATATGGTTATGATTGGATGTGTGATGGGGCATTAACAGCAACACACAGCGTGGAGGGCAGCAGTATGGAGTAGTGGTTAGGGCTGTGGACTCTTGACCGGAGGGTTGTGGGTTCAGTCCCAGGTGAGGGACACTGCTGCTGTACCCTTGAGCAAGGTATTTTATCTAGATTGCTCCAGTAAAAACCCAACTGTATAAATGGGTAATTGTATGTAAAAAATATGATATTTTGTAACAATTGTAAGTCGCCCTGGATAAGGGCGTCGGCTAAGAAATTAATAATAATAGGGGCTCCCGAGTGGCGCATCCAGTAAAGGCGCTCCTCGCAGGATGTGCCCTATAGCCTGGAGATCGCAGGTTCGAATCCAGGCTATGTCACAGCTGACCGTGACCGAGAGTTCCTAGGGGGCGGCGCACAATTGGCTGAGCGCTGCCCGGGTAGGGAGTCAAAAGTTTATATACCCCAATGGAAATTTATAATTTCTAGAAATTTCTCGAAAACAAATCATTATAGGAAAAATATTTTGTAGCAAAAGTTTTGATTTTGTGGATGAGGAAAAAAAGTTACAAGAAATAGATGTCTACATACTTATTTGAGTATTTTTTTTCTGCAAAACTCCACAAATGCTAATTCAAAAGTATTCATACCCTGACAAGGAAAATGAAATTAATAGCTAGTTGTGGCACCTTTAACAATAATAATTTCTTTAAACTATTAGCATATTTGTCAATGAACTTTTGGCATGATTCTTTAGTGATTTTTGACCATTCTTCAAAGTAAAATTGTTCCAGTTCATTCAAATTCTGAGGACTTCTCTTGTGCACAGCCTTCTTCAACTCATACCAAAGATTCTCAATCGGATTTAGATCGGGACTTTGACTAGGCCATTCCAGAAACTTGATTTTATTCTTCTTTATTCTTCTTCTTTGGTATGATATGGAATCCATTTTACCATGTAGTGGAACTAAATTTCTTCCAGACTAAGGGAGCGGTATGAGAGTACCATGAGTCTTGTACTTCTTGATAATAGAAACAATAGTTGAAATTGGGATACTCAAATGCTTGGAAATCTTGCACCCTTCTCCAGCTTTCTGCCTAAGGTCTTCAAATAGCTCTTTACTTTTTCCTGTATTGACAGCAATCATCCTATGCCTAACCCTTTTATACTCTCTAAGAATGATCACCTACAATTTAGCATTTTCTAGACTTTTCTAGAATTAGCATTTTTGGAGTTTTGCTTAAAAAAATGCTGAAATAAATAATTGTAGACACACACACTACATATATATATATATATATATATATATATATATATATATATATATATATATACATATATATATATATATATATATATATATATATATATATATATATATATATATATATATATATATAGTGGCAGAGCAGATCCCTGCCTGATCACCTGAATATATATTTTGGTGCTTAATAATATAAAGACACATGTGTACATTACATATGCAGTAATTGCAATAAGAATTTCAAACATCATAAAAATGTAAAGCGGCAGTAAGAATAACTAAGGAGATTTAATCAGAAGCCTTACTTAGCTTTTAATGAAAGATGAAACTTTGTTTTTACCCAATTGAACTTATACAGCACAGTGGAAAAACTCTGGATATAAACATTGTTGGTGCCAATGTCACGTCAGCCATTTACACATTCCTCTTTCATGTTAACCTTTTCCACTGACAAGCTAAATGGAACGCTACCAATGCTGTTATCCCAAGTCTTTGCATTTCACCAGCAAATAACATTACATTATTGTGGCAAAGTGCCCCGCCCCTGTGTGCATTTGTGTGTTTTGTGTATGTATGCGTGCGTATGTTAATGTTGGTGTATAGATTGGTACACGGGATATAAACGGGTCTGTGTTTCACGTATATTTAAAAAGTGTAGATTTGTATGTAGGCACGAGGAGGGCACAAATCACTTCACGTGCTGGTTAAATGTAATATGTGAGCACGGGGTTGCACAGAATGAATTCACGTGCTGGGATTCAAGTGAGTAATTAATTAGTAATTGAATCCCAGCACAACAGTATATATAGATGCACGTTTTAGTCACTTGTGGTTGGTGTTCGGTGAGTGGAGAACGGGATTGGAGACGGAGGTGAAGTAAAATAATAATAATAGTAAAAGTAATAGTTAACGTGTTTTCACTCACCGTGTTTGTTCGTCTGTCTGTCCTGCACCGTCTGTTTAGCGTTTAGTCGTTTTGTATGTCTATTTATTTTGGCGTGTAGTGCCGTGTCCAGTGTTTTTGTCTGTTCCAACCTTTTATTTTCTGTTCTGTTTATTAAATGCTGAACGCGATCACGCATTCAGCCTCACCAAAACCCCATCTCTCTGTCGTTTGTGTTCCTGTTTCTGGTCTGACGCCACCCACTCCGGCCGTCTTTGTGACACGTGGTGTCTTCGTGGGATAGCCGCGCCTCCAAGCGTCAGACCAGGAGGGGTCTGGATTAAAAAAAAAAAAAAAAAAAAAAAATAATTACAAATATTGTTTTGGGGGAAAAAAACAAAACAAAAAAAAAATCAATGGCAGAAGACGCCATCAAACTGCGGGGCTGGTTCCTGGAGAATGCTGGGCTGGAGGCCCAGTCTCTGCCCATAGTCGTCCGGGTCCTGTGGATGATGGACAGTGAGAGATGGGAGGCATATCAGCAGGAACACACCCCAAACACCTTGGAGGAGGGTGTGGAGTTTGTCCTCAACTACCTGGAGGCAACCATAAATGGAACAGCAGCCCAGGTAGCAGGACCACCAGCAGAGGAGTACCTGCTGTCCCCATCTCCACCAGCAGAGGGTGAGTACCTGCTGTCCCCATCTCCACCAGCAGAGGGTGAGTACCTGCTGTCCCCATCTCCACCAGCAGAGGGTGAATTCCTGCTGGTTTTGCCTCCACAGCCCAAATGGGAGGAGCCTGAGCATCCACAGCCCAAATGGGAGGAGCCCAAGCGGAAGGAGCCCGAATGTCCTACGCCTGAGTGGGAGGAGCCTGAACGTCCTACGCCTAAGTGGGAGGAGCCCGAACGTCCTACGCCTGAGTGGGAGGAGCCCGAACGTCCTACGCCTGAGTGGGAGGAGCCCGAACGTCCTACGCCTGAGTGGGGGGAGCCCGAACGTCCACAGCCCAACAGGGAGGAGTCGGGGCGTCCACAGCCCAACAGGGAGGAGTCGGGGCGTCCACAGCCCAACAGGGAGGAGTCGGGGCGTCCACAGCCCAACAGGGAGGAGTCGGGGCGTCCACAGCCCAACAGGGAGGAGTCGGGGCGTCCACAGCCCAACAGGGAGGAGTCGGGGCGTCCACAGCCCAACAGGGAGGAGTCGGGGCGTCCACAGCCCAAAAGGGAGGAGTCGGTGCGTCCACAGCCCAAAGGGAGGCAAGTCGGGGCTTCCACAGCCCTGGGACCCAAGCCACCAGCAGAGGGAAAATGCCTGCTGGTTCAGCCCCAAGAGCCAGAAGGGGAGGAGTTACAGGCTCAACCCCCTGAAAATTTTTGGGGGGGAGAAGGGCAGGATGCTGGTGTCCCCCAGCAGCCTCTCGCTATGCTGCTGAAGGCAGCACGGCGTGCACATGCCCAGCCGCCACAGCAGAGGGAGCCAGCACCGCCAGGAGCAGAGGAGCTGGAGCTTCCTCTACCTCCACCACCTCCAGGAGCAGAGGAGCAGGAGCTGCCTCTGCCTCCACCACCTCCAGGAGCAGAGGAGCAGGAGCTGCCTCTGCCTCCGCCACCACCACCGCAAGGAGCAGAGGAGCAGGAGCTGCCTCTGCCTCCGCCACCACCACCGCAAGGAGCAGAGGAGCAGGAGCTGCCTCTGCCTCCACCACCTCCAGGAGCAGAGGAGCAGGAGCTGCCTCTGCCTCCGCCACCACCACCGCAAGGAGCAGAGGAGCAGGAGCTGCCTCTGCCTCCGCCACCACCACCGCAAGGAGCAGAGGAGCTGGAGCTGCCTCTGCCTCCACCACCGCCAGGAGCAGAGGAGCTGGAGCTGCCTCTGCCTCCACCACCTCCAGGAGCAGAGGAGCAGGAGCTGCCTCTGCCTCCACCACCTCCAGGAGCAGAGGAGCAGGAGCTGCCTCTGCCTCCGCCACCACCACCGCAAGGAGCAGAGGAGCAGGAGCTGCCTCTGCCTCCGCCACCACCACCGCAAGGAGCAGAGGAGCAGGAGCTGCCTCTGCCTCCACCACCTCCAGGAGCAGAGGAGCAGGAGCTGCCTCTGCCTCCGCCACCACCACCGCAAGGAGCAGAGGAGCAGGAGCTGCCTCTGCCTCCGCCACCACCACCGCAAGGAGCAGAGGAGCTGGAGCTGCCTCTGCCTCCACCACCGCCAGGAGCAGAGGAGCTGGAGCTGCCTCTGCCTCCACCACCGCCAGGAGCAGAGGAGCTGGAGCTGCCTCTGCCTCCACCACCGCCCGGAGCAGAGGAGCAGGAGCTGCCTCTGCTGCCCGTACCTCCGCAGGGAGTACGGTGGCCGGAGCCCCAGAAAGGGGAGCTGCCGGCCACGAAGAAGGGGGAGGAGGTCTGGAGACCACTTTCCCCAGCAGCAGTTTCGCTGCAGGAGTTCTTGTGGCCGGAGCCCCACAGGAGGGAGCTGCCGGCTACGAAGAAGGGGGAGGTCGGGGGACCACCTGCCCCCGCAGCTTTTTCGCTGCAGGACGGGACCAACAGACTGTCAGCCGTGCCACTACCGGCAGGGGTGCTGACAGCATTGCCAGCCAAGGGCCCACTGAAGCCTCCCTTCCCAGCCCGAGACTTTGTTCTGGACTGCTGGGTTTTTAAGGGGGGAGGTGGCCGTTGAGGCCATGTGTGCTGCGCACAAGGGGGGGTATATGTGGCAAAGTGCCCCGCCCCTGTGTGCATTTGTGTGTTTTGTGTATGTATGCGTGCGTATGTTAATGTTGGTGTATAGATTGGTACACGGGATATAAACGGGTCTGTGTTTCACGTATATTTAAAAAATGTAGATTTGTATGTAGGCACGAGGAGGGCACAAATCACTTCACGTGCTGGTTAAATGTAATATGTGAGCACGGGGTTGCACAGAATGAATTCACGTGCTGGGATTCAAGTGAGTAATTAATTAGTAATTGAATCCCAGCACAACAGTATATATAGATGCACGTTTTAGTCACTTGTGGTTGGTGTTCGGTGAGTGGAGAACGGGATTGGAGACGGAGGTGAAGTAAAATAATAATAATAGTAAAAGTAATAGTTAACGTGTTTTCACTCACCGTGTTTGTTCGTCTGTCTGTCCTGCACCGTCTGTTTAGCGTTTAGTCGTTTTGTATGTCTATTTATTTTGGCGTGTAGTGCCGTGTCCAGTGTTTTTGTCTGTTCCAACCTTTTATTTTCTGTTCTGTTTATTAAATGCTGAACGCGATCACGCGTTCAGCCTCACCAAAACCCCATCTCTCTGTCGTTTGTGTTCCTGTTTCTGGTCTGACGCCACCCACTCCGGCCGTCTTTGTGACAATTATATATATACTTATCTGGCATCGCTTGGGACAATGTGCTGGATTACAGAGGTGCTGTAAAGTCTAATAATGTACCAACAAAAAAAAAGATATAAATGAAACCTGCCTCACAATTTCAAAAAAAGATCACATTGCAATCCCATGTGACCAGAAAGAAGCGCAGTCTTTATTAAAGAGACCCCACTTTTTGGAAAGGCCTCTTATCATTGGGTACATAGGAGAGACAATGAAATGTCCAGACCTCTCGTCCAAAGCACTACAGTAGATTCATTCCTGACTGATTCTCTGTTGGCTCTTGCAGGTGAAGGTGGAGAGTCATTATGATTTCCAAGATATAGCCAGCGTGGTGGCTCTGGCAAAAACCTACGCTACCACTGAGCCTTACATCGACTCCAAGTACGACGTCAGGATCCAGAAGATAGGCAGCAATTACAAAGCCTACATGTAAGTGCTTCAGTTTCTCTAGAATAGTACGAGAAAACTAATTAACCTGCTGTTATCAGTACGCTAAGCATTTCATTCTTCATCCCTTGGGCAGTTGTCCAGTGATACAGGGCTTCACAAACTGTCTTGGCTCAAGGTGTCGTGTCGTCCCCCCACACCCCCATCACCCCCATGACTTTAGCCACCCTGACTGACTCTCACCCAAAATTTAGATTTGGATCCCTTTAGTGAGAGAGGCTGTGAGTTTGTACTGGTAGAGGTACTACTGCTTTCAGTACTGTCTGACTGCAAATGTAACACAAACCTGCCTGTAAAGGTAAGCAATATGGTTTATTTTATTTATGTCAGGGGAAGACAATATATCATAACATTGACAGAAATCCTGTATTCATTTTTGTTTTTAATTTAAGAAAATGATGTTATAATTATAACAGAATTTTTATTATAACAATCACCCCCTCTTGCTGTGTAATGGTACACACTGTTAGTGTGGACATGAGCCAACATCAGTGTTACATCTGAAATAACCCCAAGCACCTGGCAGCAGTGTTCGTGTGAATTAATTGATCCCCAGGTGTGGAGGACATCGCTCTGTCAGGGTCATTTGGGAGAGAACATTTCTCGATCTGCTGCGGCACCCCAAAACCATCCCGCGGTCGCCCAGAGGTCCCCGGACCCCAATTTGGAAGCCCCTGCTGTAATTTACCACTCTGATGTGGTGAGGCTGGAGGCAAAACTATTTCATTAACCATCCTGGAGTAGTCTTTCTGTAAAGTTACTTACTTAGAACCCCACAAATCCACACTAATAAAACACCCCTGCACCCAGTCAGCCACAACACAAAGAACAACGCAGTATGAACGAAAGGTAAGTGGTGGGATACAAAGCCAGCCTCAGACCCCTCACTTACTTGACAGTGATTACAGAGCAGCTCACAGGAAAGGGACGCTTGGAGATCTGAGAGGGGATTTGAAACACAATCTAGCGTGGAAAGAGAGGAGCGCTCTGTGTTTCTGTGAGGAGTGAAAGAGCAAGCTAATCCACAAGCTTACAGTGATGTACAGGGAGCTGTTGTGTCGACAGGAACACGATAGAGAATTCAGAGAACAGCCCACGGCCCTGCGTTAGTGCTTCGGAGGTCAGCAGGGATTTAGCCAGTGGCCATCTTCAAAGCATCGGCCAGGGTGTAGAAAGTTGCCTTGATATCAGGTAAGCTCCCAAGCTTAGCCAGGGGAGATGTGTGGCGCTGCAGAAGCATAAAAACAGTTGCTGTGGAAAAGATTACAAGCGGACAGCTGTTCTGAAACGAAGCTTTAAATATTTTTAGCATGATACAAAATGAGAAATAAACAACATAATGCTTAAGACGCCTTATATTATATTTAGGGCTTCTGATTTTCAGTTTTAACCAATCAAAAACGATTAAACACCCTGATACAAAAACAATGAAATCGGTGTATAGGCAATAAAGAATGGGAAAAAAATGGAAATGGTTACTCAATTCCCGGTGATTTCACCCCTTTCCCAAAACTACTACAAAAAACAAACTACCTTTCAGTGCAGTTGGGGAATGTCCCTCCTTTCTGACTTGTATCTAGCATTGATTCGATCTGAATACTTTAAACCTGCCCCAACTACTGAGTGGCATCAAATTCCTACGTTTCAATTGGAGAATCCACTTGCGAGATTTAATACGAGATTACAAGTAGGAATGGAGACTTGTTTGCAGGATTTAAAGCTATATTACAGTTAGATAGGGAGGATTTAAAACAAAATTGCTAATTTTGGCGAAATGAAAAAAATGCCTAGACACAAACGATTTTGGTTTATCTCGAAAATAGCTAAAAATAAGCACCGAAAAAATAAATTAATAAAAACAGAAAAACAGAAGCCCTAATTATATTATAGTATATTACATTACTTAGTAGTTTGGTTAAACATTTTTTCTCCTTTTAAAAAAATAGGAATTTAAAACTGGAGTAAACAAATGCCCGTACATTAAAGAGGAACTTGATACAGGTCTGAAACATCTCAGCAACGTTATCTGTCATGTGTTCTTCATCTTTAGATTTGTAGATCATTTTCTGTTTCCGTCGTCACATCCTGGTGACTTTTTAAAACTCACAAGTTTGAAGCACCCCTGTGTCCTCTATAGAGCTCTCTAACATGTCTACTCTCCAAGTGCAGCTGGTACACCAGTGTAACCGTTAACCTGTCTCCCTGCAACACTCATGTAAGAAACACCTTTTGTTCTACTATTATTATTATTATTATTATTATTATTATTATTATTATTATTATTATTGTTGTACCGTCTGAGTGCAATTATAATCGGACACAGAATTGCAACTCTAAAAGATCACCACTCCATTAAGATCCCTAACACATGGAGTGCACGCTCTATCTCTGAAGTAACTTCTAAGCCCTAGTTTAAGTTTCTGACTGTCACACAGATGATTTAGCATGCCTGCTGTCTGTTTCAGTTTATTTCTTTTTTTTTGCTGTTTTAACTACTCTCTGTAACTTAGGCTAGTGAGCATGTGGTCGACACTTGACATTAAAACTGACAACTTAAAATGATTGGACATAATTCTGCTTTGCCTGGGTAGCAGGAGATACAGTATGATCAGTGGCAGGGCGTACCTTGTAATTTACACGTCAAGCTTGACACTGTAGGTCGGATCATGACCTTGGGTGCCCTTTCATGCACCAGCCTCCTGGGCACCCTGAATCTGTAGTGACCCCAGTGGGAGTTTACTCTACATGCATGGTTTTCAACAGCTTTTGTGGAGCTGCACTGAAAACGATGCAGTATTATCACAGGCCACATGTTTTAAACAGTTTATTGTAAATCCAGTGCAGCAGACTTGTTTATTGAATACCTTTGCGGTCAGCTTTACTAAAGCTCTAGCTAAGGGCTTGTAAATTATAAATCTTGGAAACTTAGGTCAAAGACAAACCCTGACACGAACACCCCCCTGCCGGCCTGCCAGTCAGTCCTGGGCCTCTCAAGCAGAGGCTGCCCTTCGTGGAAGTTGCTTTTGTGGTGCACATTACACTGTATGCCCAGCTAACACATTCTCAGTCTTGCCTTTAACTTGATGAGCATCAGTGCAGTTTGTGTTATTTTATGTCTTTCACCAGACGTAAGGGAACAGCAAGGCGTATAGCTCTGTGCATCTGCATGCAGAAGGAAAATGAGCTCCCTGTGTTTTATTCACTGTGGAAAAGTTGTGTTGGTTCCCCTGATGGGTCTGCCTGCTCTCACTGTACCGTAGCATTGCTGTGCCCCATGATAGCAAGTGCAAACAAACACCATGACGTTTCCACCGCAGCCTAGGCCCCTGGGATGGAAGACATGCTTATTTCATTTGTATATGATTCTGTGTGTAATGTTTTTAGACCGCTGTGACTGAATTACCTCATGCTTCCTCTATTTCAGCAGCTCAGCCCATGATGTATATCCTTTTCACCTCAAGTCTTTGTGCTCAGCCAACAGCGCAAAACTCTTTAATGAGACGAGTCAGCAAGGTGTTTAAATTGTTCTG
Organism: Acipenser ruthenus; assembly: GCF_902713425.1. Classification (NCBI taxonomy): domain Eukaryota; kingdom Metazoa; phylum Chordata; class Actinopteri; order Acipenseriformes; family Acipenseridae; genus Acipenser; species Acipenser ruthenus. The sequence continues at coordinate 36,067,178 of NC_081195.1, read as the reverse complement.
AAGGGAATGTATGACCACACTTTGATGATTACTGCCTCTTTTGAGACTTCCCCTGCTGAAACATCAGTAAATTACTGAATGCAGTCCTGGGTACCGGACCAGCTACTATCAGCTATCTTTGAAAGTCAAACCTGCTTTCTTGCCGATTGTGGTGGTTACATGGCAGTGGTGCTTTAACACATGCCAAGGACAGCTCATATACACAAAAGTGTGTTCTACATATAGCAGGCATTTCAGGTGGTTTTGTCCGGCCCTGGTAGGTCTCCATTTTAACCCCAAAGACCATGGTACGGACGTTTCCCTGTGACTGTGATTGAAATTTAGTTTATTTTAGTATTTCTTAATGTTCCAGAACAGTAAAGTACACTTAACAGCTGAAAACCGCACCACTGACATATTGTAACACTGTAATGTCTTAGTGTTGCAAACATTGCATGAACTGCTCTAGCTACAGGAAGAGCACTGTTCTTGTGTGTTTTTTTATTACTCTGTTTGTCTTGTAAGGCTCCTGTTACTCATCAGTGCAGTACCCCCACGCTGGTTTCAGAGTCACACCATCGACCTGTGAAAGTACCAGTCTGCTTCCAGGTTTTTCCACAGTCGTATGAAAAAAGGAAAGAAAAAATATCAATTTACAGCATCATCAAATCTGAAAAGCAGCTGGAATCTGCAATGGAGAGTTTCATTGGGTTCTCCTTTCATCACTTCCTGGAGACAACAAGCTGCTACTTTATTTTAGTTAGCCAAAGAAAATATATGATATTGCTGCTAATTTTCTGATACTGTTTGAAAGAAATACGTTGATTAAAATGAAAAATCAACTTACTTGCAACTAATACCCCGTACACACAGACGAGTTATGATGGTTCAGAACCGGCACTGATGCGGCATTTTGGTCTGTATGAATTTCCTGTACAGTCACAGAGCCATCATATTTTATGTCGTCTCTGAACCACCTCACGAGGTGATTTGGAGACAGCACTGAACCGTCTCAACTCCGTGTGAAAGGCTATGTGCTATAGTGGGGGGTGAACTGAAAGTTAGCGTGACTGTATACCAGACGTGTTGGGTATTTTTGTCATTGGTGTTACACGCTTTCATTTTTTTCAAATACAATACCTTCCAGCTACTCTTTTGCCAGGGTCTTTAGAAGTGCCCTCTCTCTCAAGATTTATATTTCACGCACCATTTTTTGATATCAGGTAGACAAGATTAATCGATCAATTATTATCCCTTGTAACAATACAATAGAATTTTTTTTTATATATATATAGCGCCTTTCACAACAGAGTTATCACAAAGCGAGGTACAATGAAGAATAAGGTAGTCTGGTGGATATTCTCAGGGAGTGAGTTCCCAAGTCTGGGCGCATAATTAGAAAAAGCTCTTCCATCCATAGAGACAAGGAGGAAGGAGAGACAGAGAGCAGACCTGAGTTGGAGGAATGCAGAGAGCGACCCGGAGTGTACGACGACACCAGCTCACCATTTTCCCTACAAACCTTATATGTCAGAAGCAGGACCTTAAAATCAATTTTCTGCTTTACAGGCAGCCAATGTAAGGAAGCCAAGACAGGGCTAATGTGCTGTCTTAGTTTGGTACGAGTTAGGAGTCCCGCAGCAGAGTTGTTCTGTTACTGTGTGGGTATCTGCCGATTGACGAGAGACACAGAGGTTGACGTTGAAAATGCTGCTCAGGTGTCCAGGTTTTATTGACAGAGATTACAGTGGTTGCAGTGGCAGGTGGCCGCCACTAGGGTAGCAGCATGGTAGCCCCAGTGCAGGAGGACATACACACCAGTGTACATGAAAATGATTCATACAACAAATGCTAAACAAAACACAGTTCAAACCAGCTAGAAAATAAAAGTTGACCCAACAGTGGTCGAGCGCTACTCCCCTAGAAAAGCTCCAGGAGCAGTCCTCTCTATGCTTGGGAGGGATTAACATCCCCTAAAATGTTCCCCTATTGCTTCCAGTACTTGTGATCCTGGTATACACACAGCGATCCTAGATATCAATACAGTTTTCCTTTTAAATTTTTCTCACCATGGTTGACACATGCAGTCGTGAGGATCCTACAGCCAAACTGGCCTTCCCAGACAGTCTGTATCCCTGCTTGTAGAACAAACTGGCTTCTCAGACAGTCTGTATCCCTGCTTGTAGAATAAACTCACCTTCCCAGACAGTCTGTGTCCCTGCTTGTAGAACAAACTCACCTTCCCAGACAGTCTGTATCCCTGCTTGTAGAACAGGCTTCTCAGCCCCTTTTTAAAGGCGGGTGGCCGGGGCTGATTGATAATCAATAATTCAATCAACACCTGGCCACCTGCTGCACATGAATTTCAATTAGATAGGGAGGGAATTCTAACCTCCCAGCGCTGCCATATCTAACCCAAACTTAATTTGCAAAAACTTTCAAATTAAACACATTTTCTTTACAAGCAAAACAAAATCATTATTTATACGTGCAGAGCCTCAGCCCTGCCACACCTCTATTAAGGATGCATTAACCCTCCATTACACCCTTTCCTGTGTATAGATGTTATATCCTGTGCATTTACAGCAGAGCTCTTCTACTGAACAGTGGCTCCTGAGTGCAGTCTTGTTTTTTGTGGTTTATAATAAACAAATAGGTGCACAGTGTGTCTCTTATTATAACAGAAACCATTTCTCACAGATGACAGAATCCCCTTGCCTGAACAGGATGACATCTCTTACAGTGTAATAATTATCAGCAATAGAAACGCAATTGATTTGGAATAAATATTGCACTGTGGTCCTGATAGGACAGCACAAAGCCTGCTACGTATAGCGATAGAATGCAGTATCATTCTACCTATCCCATTGCAGCTGCCCATCTGCTACCATTGTCCCCAGTTCAGAACCATATACTGTATGTAGAATTGTAAGCCAAGTCTTTTCATTGCATGCCCCATACAGGTATAATCAGTGGTGTAGTCTTATTGTAAATCTTATTGTAAGAATTATTGTACGAATTCACATTTTATTTGTATACTGAACTTCTAGTAACACATATATGGGTAATGCATTTATGTAATTTCTACAAATATGTCTACAAAGTGTCTTTTTCCATCTTTCCATGTCAGTGGCAGAACAATGATTTCTGAGATGATTATAGTACTGTGCTCCTGCTCCTTTTTATACAATGAAAGAAGTAAATGAATGGCATGCATAATTGCTAATTGTCTTGTTTTTTAAGGAGAACCTCCATTTCCGGCAACTGGAAGGCGAACACAGGATCTGCAATGCTGGAGCAGATCGCCATGTCTGATCGGTACGTCTCTTAGATTCTTACTGTCACTGAACCTCAGAGATTATTTTACTTTTATATTTAATTACAGTGCCATTCATTTCACAGCAAGCCTGACTCCTTGCTTTCAATTCATGGATATACTTCAAAATACAGGTACCTTAACTGGACTGAAACTTCGCTGGATTTATACAGTCATAAAGGCATTCGTGCACATCACAACTCTTTATAAAAAAAGGTGCTGAGCAATATAAGGCACTTTGTATATGAAATAATGTCTCTACAAAGTCATAAAATAGTTCTTAGCAGTGGTAAACCAACCATGCATACGTCGCTTAATTGTTGATATTTGTGGAGTCGGGACAGGTCGCACACTCAAAAAAACTCTTCTATATTCTTCAAGACATGACCACTGATGTTGTGTAGCAAAATCTTCTTACATTTTAAAACATTTTGATTCGAACAAACTATATGTCTATGGCAGGGAACTGGAACTGAAGTGCAGCTCCTAAAGTTAAAGCACCTCATTTAGAATTATGAAATCAAAACAAAAGAAAAACTAAAAACTCAAGATTTGAGTAATGACAATAGGAACCGGTCAGCGGCTATGGATCCTCTCTTTACATTCACACAACTGTGTTAGTGCATGCTGTAAATATCAGTACATGATAACTGCATTTCCAGTACACATAGTTAATGTACGTGTACTTGGAAGTGTATACAATTTCACATCATTCACATGCAAAACTATTGCTATTACCTGGATGGATACCCAACGGTTTTCAGGGCTTGTAAGTAAATATCTGGTTCTATTTTGCCGCTTTGTATCCAGGTAAACATCCTGTTGTGTGCCACAGGGTTGTGTTCAGTCTGGAAAGAGCAACAGTGTTTCATTATTATATCAGACAATGCCAAGAGCCTGACAAAAGCCATAACCCTGACCTAGGTATAGAGGTAAACGGTCTATGTGGACTGAACCCAGACAACTATATCATCAATCACTCAATCATAAAAATGTCAACTTATAAGAAACTAGGGGTTCAGACTCTACCCTGTAGGGTTTGTTTAGAGCATTTTACAGCACTGGATTGTATCAGAGACCTGTCCATAGTTATCCCAGGGTGACGCCCCTACAAAAATTGGTTGATACAATCCTGGTCCTACTTCTCTGGTACTGTAAAATGCTCTAACAAAGGATGTGGCTTAGTCCATCAGTGGATCAAATAAACCCTAAGTTAAGTAAGCGACTTCTTAATACTCATCACATCCCCAAGCAATCATCTTAATCGCTGCTCAAAAGTCGGATTAACTTGGATGAGTAGTAGATTAAGCAGTATTCGGCTGTATCTAACAGTAGTGCCATCTCTGTTTTAAAATGACATATTCCTGCTGTGTCACTGCTGTGACAAGCAGAGTGCAGGAGCTTGCCTCCAGCTCCTGAACAGTGTTGTGATGAGCCTTTGTCTAAATAGAAGAACATAGCCTTATGTGTTAGTGCTGCGGGCCAGCACGCTGCTGCCAGGCTCATTAGGAAAGAACGGTGAAACAGAGACAAAAAGACGACGTGCTCCCCTGCAGCTGCTTCTGCCAAAGGGAGGCACGTTTAGCAAAACAGATAAGAAGGTTGCATCACATTGCATATCTCGACCATTACTAACACGCAGAAAACAAAGTACAGATTGCAGTTGCTAATTGGAGGGGGAATGCCAGCAGTCTGGTTAACTGATATCCTGAATAATTGATTTCTGCAAGTTTAAATGTGAGAAATTCAAAGTACTTTTAATGGACACTCCTTATTACAGTAGTAACGGAAAGTTCTACATAACAAGTGTTGACTGTTCACATTTTTACTTTTTAAGATGCACTGTATTGAATAAACACTAAAGAGATGGAGCCTATTATTTCAACACAGTTCACTTGTCTTATGATGGAATTGATTAAAAAAACAAGGTGCCCCACTGGTAAAGTGCCCCCCTCTGAAGGGGTTGTAGAGGCAGTCATGTGTACCGGTATGTCCTACTTCACATTTTATCTACACTGTACATCCATCCATCTGTATGACACACCTACATTTCTGCATCTCTCTGGAGAACCGCTAATCCAGTTGTCGTGAAACCTGGCATTCACATTTATTGTGATTTAAAATTAATTGTGATTTAAAATTTCATTTTCTGTACATGCTGTTGATATATGTCATGGGCAACAACTTTTTTATTTAGAAAAATAAAAAAAAGACATATCCTGAAACTTGAAGATCATTTGAGGAGGATCCTGGGAAAAACTGACAGCCCGCAATTTCAGATTCACCTTAGCTTGCAATTAGATTTCCTTCAAAATTACAAAAAAAAGATGTGGTGGAAAACCTCGATAAACCCACAAACATTTTGCATACACATATATTTGGGTGGTAACGGAACGCACGGATAGTTAATCTACAGAAAATGTAATTATGGGCTCTCCGGTTTTAGACACTGGAAAGTGGATGTTGATGTACATTTACAGTGCTCCCCCCTTTATAAGGCGACACTGTATACCACAGAACCACAGTCATGGTACCCATTTGCCCCATAATACCATTCCGCTAGCACTTTCATTCTGAAGGCTTCAGAGCTCTGACTCCTGACTGTAGCGTTATAAAAGGGGAGCACTTAGAGGCATTTTATAAAGTGCTGCTTTATTTGAAGCTGGGAGCTGTGTGTTGAATTTCTTCTCGCCTATAATAACTGCCATTGTCTTGCAGATACCGCATGTGGGCAGATTCCTGCGCTGAGATGTTCGGGGGTCTGGACATCTGTGCAGTGAAGGCAGTCCACGGCAAAGATGGGAAAGACTACATCATTGAGGTAGGGGTTTGCAGCAATCCTGCTTATATTCTGTCGATTTGAAGAGTCAGAAACAGGCTGAGACTGATTGCAAAGCATCTTGGAGGTAATGCAGGGTGTATTAGTGGTGTAAAGATTAAATGGGACTTCCCATAAGCGTCCTTGCTTGCCCTGTAATCCTTCCCTCCCATGTGTAATATAAGGAATAATGTACACCCAACTGGTCATAATAAGGCTATAATTCTATCAAGGGTTTCTGGTGACATAAACCATGAGAGCGCAAGCTCGAGGGTCTCAAAGTGACTGCATGAAAAATACAAAATCCAGAAACATTGCTCATCCATTCATAAGTTCTTCATGGAAGCTCATTTAAGTGGCACAGTAATCCGTCGTGTATCTGCCCGTCACATATCCGCCCTAACCGTTTATCCGCCATGATCAAGCTCTTCAACCAGGGATGGATACTGAAGAGGGAGTAAGCAAGCTGAAACCACTGACAGCTGGGCGAGTAGCCAGAGTTTTTTTATTATTGAACAGAGAAGATTAGTTCAGAGATGCAGATCCCACCAACGTTTTCATACACTGTGTTGTATGAACTCCATGCGCTACCATTGCTGGTAGTGTCACGTGAGCTGTTCAGTGTGTTGATATGTAAATAAATCAACTTCAACCTCCATCTCGATCTCCTGTCTGTCACTCAGCAGCAAATGCACGCACCTATACGGCAGACGGCTAGCCTGTCACAAGCATTAATACCCTGTATCTTTCTAAATAAGGGATTTAGGGGCGCTCCCTAATAAAAGCTGAATCTGAAAACAATAATTGTGTGAATATATTAATTGTTACAGCTGTGCATAATGGTATTTAAAACAGGATTCATTCATCCGCCCTTACTCTGGTCCCATCGGAGCTGTACACTAAAGTAGCCTACAGTATATCACACCCCCTGAAGTGCCTCATTGTATTTGCATTTATTTCTCTTTACCAGGATTATTGGGAGCTTTGCAACATTCAGATTCTATACTAATTTTGTTTATTTCTATCTGAGCCCAAATCGGTGTCTCAGAATGGTCATTTTCTGTTCTGTTTAGAAGCTGTCTATTTTGGGGGAGACTACCAGGCATATTGAATTCTGGTGCCGAGAGATAAGCAAGACACAATGACTTGTGTGCTTTTTTTAGACTTTGAGTAAGCTTCACAAATGATAACTGTCTGGTCAGGGCAGCCCCCTTCAACATTGCAGTCCCCTGAGCGTTTCACTGCCCCGCCTGCTTCCTACACACAATGCCGTTGTCCGGAGGGTCTCAGGTTGGGCTGGGTGCTCTTTAATTATAGGTTATTATTAGGAACAAGGGGAGGTCTTGGGAGAAGTTGTAAATCACATATCAAATGAGAGGTCATTGTGTGGGATGCTGCCTGCATACATACCATACTGGGCAGTAGAAGACAGCATACAGAGAAGCAGTGGGAGAATGGAGCACGCAACCCGCCCAGACCCTGACAACAGCGAGGAAATGGGCTGGACAAAAGACACCATTACCACAGGGATGTTGATTAACCCATTAAGTACCAAATTCATTTTTCTTTGAAAAAAAATCAGAACTCAAGCTGTATTTATGTAGCTTGATACATTCTAAATCAATATTTCTTCAAAGAAAAAAAAAATGTAACACATAGGAAATTGAGCTTTATCATCACTGTGGGCAGGAAAATAGGCTTCAGTTTCTTATTTTATATTGAGGGGCCATAAAAGCATCTGAAGGGCTATAGCTGCAGAATTAACAGTTACATTTAGACTTAACTTTTGTGGCTAACATCATAACAATATAGTTAAAGAGAACATTAAAATAACAGATAAAAGCCAGTTAAAAATGCTCCAAAAAATTACAAAGTAGCCTGTCCTCAAATGAGGACTATAGCACTTAATGGGTTAAGAGAGGGTTTGCTGGGGGTGACTAATGTGCCCTGTGACTGGAGCTTATTTCTTCATTTAGTTGATCAACTGTTACTGGCTCTACCCCCTGCTAATTCAGCTGGTGTTATCTCATAAACTCTTTGAGATTGCAACTTCATATTTTCAGTGCGGCACCCTTCACGTTGACCTCTCACCTAAGATGGCTGGTGTATTGGGACAGTCCCGACAATGTAGGGACTGTTGACAGGTATGAGTTTGGTGGGATTAATCTAGCCCACAGAATACATTAGTCAAAGTTACAGAAACTCTATTGAGTGAGGCCTAGGTCTGAATTCTGGTTGAAACGAATATTGGTTCCCCCGAATATCTGTACCCCCAGGAGAACCAGCATTTGTTCCCCACTAGATGCATGTTTGTATTTGTCCTATATTCAGGTAAATTCTGCCTGTATAATGCTAGTGAATGGGAGCAATGTTTGCAGGCTGTTACCATGTATTATTGCAGGTGAGACGGGAGCTGTCAGAGGGGATTGGATGGTACAAGTTTAGGGTTAGAGTTTCATTCTTTGACACTGGAGGGCCTTTTCAGACAGCCTGTAAGATAAAAGACATATAGCTGAATGTTGCTGTCATTGTTTAGAGGCAACTGTTAGGTTTGCTTTGCCCCCAGGAATAAGCTGTTGGGTGTCTTATGTTCTGTAGACGTATTCAGTAAAGTACAGCTTTTCTTGTTTAGTAATTAGGGGTGAGCTAACTTGGGTTGAATAAATTGCTAGACTGCTTTTTATAGGAGTTGGACCAGAGTGGGGGGAGAGGGGTGTCTTTGTGTTGGTTTTCTCCAGCTTGTATTAGCGCTAAATGTGAAATAGATTAGTCTGTGTTCTTTTCACTGTGGAGTCTGCATGACATAAAGCTTCTGTTTCCATTTATGAACCAAATGTGGTTGCTTAAACTGGAAACCAGCATACCCACAAATATGACTTCTGTCATCTCAATGAAAGGAGCGGCCTGCCACGATCGTTTCCTTCTGGCTTCTAGCTTTTTGTTTTTACGCCAAGCTTGTGACAGGCCAGTCTGTCTCTTTTACAGACATGCCTTAAGGAGAAAAGGTTAATCAAAATATTGAAACGCTAAAAAATATGGATGAAGCCACAGTCTAGACCTGTCTGTATCAGTTAAACACAACATAGACATATTTTTTTTTTTTTTGTAAACGCTGTAGACCACCTGCAGTAAACTGAATGGAAACATTTAAACAATGGGCGGGGCCTTCTCAAGCAATAAAACAAAGCATACTAAATAAATAATAAATATATATATATACAGTGCCTTGCGAAAGTATTCGGCCCCCTTGAACTTTGCGACCTTTTGCCACATTTCAGGCTTCAAACATAAAGATATGAAACTGTAATTTTTTGTGAAGAATCAACAACAAGTGGGACACAATCATGAAGTGGAACGAAATTTATTGGATATTTCAAACTTTTTTAACAAATAAAAAACTGAAAAATTGGGCGTGCAAAATTATTCAGCCCCCTTAAGTTAATACTTTGTAACGCCACCTTTTGCTGCGATTACAGCTGTAAGTCGCTTGGGGTATGTCTCTATCAGTTTTGCACATCGAGAGACTGAAATTTTTGCCCATTCCTCCTTGCAAAACAGCTCGAGCTCAGTGAGGTTGGATGGAGAGCATTTGTGAACAGCAGTTTTCAGTTCTTTCCACAGATTCTCGATTGGATTCAGGTCTGGACTTTGACTTGGCCATTCTAACACCTGGATATGTTTATTTGTGAACCATTCCATTGTAGATTTTGCTTTATGTTTTGGATCATTGTCTTGTTGGAAGACAAATCTCCGTCCCAGTCTCAGGTCTTTTGCAGACTCCATCAGGTTTTCTTCCAGAATGGTCCTGTATTTGGCTCCATCCATCTTCCCATCAATTTTAACCATCTTCCCTGTCCCTGCTGAAGAAAAGCAGGCCCAAACCATGATGCTGCCACCACCATGTTTGACAGTGGGGATGGTGTGTTCAGGGTGATGAGCTGTGTTGCTTTTACGCCAAACATAACGTTTTGCATTGTTGCCAAAAAGTTCGATTTTGGTTTCATCTGACCAGAGCACTTTCTTCCACATGTTTGGTGTGTCTCCCAGGTGGCTTGTGGCAAACTGTAAACGACACTTTTTATGGATATCTTTAAGAAATGGCTTTCTTCTTGCCACTCTTCCATAAAGGCCAGATTTGTGCAGTATATGACTGATTGTTGTCCTATGGACAGAGTCTCCCACCTCAGCTGTAGATCTCTGCAGTTCATCCAGAGTGATCATGGGCCTCTTGGCTGCATCTCTGATCAGTCTTCTCCTTGTATGAGCTGAAAGTTTAGAGGGACGGCCAGGTCTTGGTAGATTTGCAGTGGTCTGATACTCCTTCCATTTCAATATTATCGCTTGCACAGTGCTCCTTGGGATGTTTAAAGCTTGGGAAATCTTTTTGTATCCAAATCCGGCTTTAAACTTCTCCACAACAGTATCTCGGACCTGCCTGGTGTGTTCCTTGTTCTTCATGATGCTCTCTGCGCTTTAAACGGACCTCTGAGACTATCACAGTGCAGGTGCATTTATACGGAGACTTGATTACACACAGGTGGATTCTATTTATCATCATTAGTCATTTAGGTCAACATTGGATCATTCAGAGATCCTCACTGAACTTCTGGAGAGAGTTTGCTGCACTGAAAGTAAAGGGGCTGAATAATTTTGCACGCCCAATTTTTCAGTTTTTTATTTGTTAAAAAAGTTTGAAATATCCAATAAATTTCGTTCCACTTCATGATTGTGTCCCACTTGTTGTTGATTCTTCACAAAAAATTACAGTTTCATATCTTTATGTTTGAAGCCTGAAATGTGGCAAAAGGTTGCAAAGTTCAAGGGGGCTGAATACTTTTGCAAGGCACTGTATATATATATATATATATATATATATATATATATATATATATATTTTTTTTTTTTCTGGAGACACTTCTGGCTAATTTAAACACAGCGTTAAACACACACCAACAGCTGCTTTTACTGCTAATTATCAAATAGGATGAAGGGCAAATAGTGTTATGAAGCACTATTGGCTCTGTAGCAGAGATACCTACCTACCTGTAGAGCCAAGTCCTGGAGTGGGGATGTGATGGAACAAGATGAAGCCAGCTTCCCACAGTGAGTGAGTGTCTGAGCTGGCTCCTGAACCCAGCATCTCCTTGCTCTTTTCACCGTTACCGTGGATACGTTTGTAAAGTTACTAGCTGTTTTTTCCATTTAAAGCATCCAGACTGCCCAGTCATGTTGAGCACAATAGCAACACTATCTCTATGCTGCTGACCCCACCCACGCACCAAACACAGGCTCTGTTTTCTGCATTCCCGCATTCGTATTGAAGTCACGCATACGAAGGTCTGTCTGGACTGACAAATGTGTATGTATGATCTACTCCACCTCAGGATACATTGTGGTGTTTGATACTATGTAACAGGCTGTGTTGTGTGATGCCCTGCCATTATGGATTGTGACCCTGTTGCTGAGATGAGGTTAAAAGCTCTAGAGCCACAAATGCAGACGAGCCCGGCTCTTTTGCATAGTGGTTAAGATGCTCGCTTGCGGTGTGCGGGTCGCCAGTTTGCACACAGCTTCCACCCTGTTACAACTACATTTAGTTAAGTTTTTGAGTACAAAAATCAAAGCAGTCTAGAATGTGAATCTAAATAATTGTGACTTGTGTAGCTGATATATGACTCTAGAAAAGACAGGTCCCACTCTGTGGTATAACTAGCTGACTTTCACGTTGTGTAAACACAGTACCACGCAACACTTCCTCTGGGTTTCCGAGTTCCCAGCAGATATGTATTTACCCAAAGGGAACGTGTTCTGCTCCTTTTCCTGCTGAACAGTCCACTGGTCTGTGAATCACTCCTCAGTGCCAGGCAGACAGACAGACAGAGACAGGTAGGCAGGCTGGGACAGTGCTGACAACAAGAGCCAAGCATTTTTAGGGAGGCTGTGATATGGAGAGCTGTGCAAGTTTTACAGGGAAAATATCCCAAGAGAGCTCCTTAACCCTGTGCAAAAGCCCCCTAGAGTTATGTTTGAGGTTGTATCCCATTCCAGGGGCAGGTTTCATTAGAATCCGTAGCAACATTGTGTCAAAGTAGTTGCATTAATATCTGTTTGTAATAACATCAGTGCAGGCTTTCCCTCACGGTCTGAATGAGTTCATGCGTTTTTGTGTTGAGTGCTAATGCCCGAGGCCACCAGGGGTCAACCCAGGCCTCTAAAAGCTGTTGACAGCCTATACATTATAAGCCAGTTTATCCAAAGTGTTTGAGCTGGTTTGGGTGAATGGGTTTTCTGCTCTTGAAATGATACTGAAATATGTGTTTACAATCTTCATTCTTTCATTTTGCTGGTATCTTTTTGACTGCTGGTGCAGTTGACGCTTGCAGTGAATTGGAAAATGAGCCGATTAACAGATGGCGGCATGCGTAGAAATCGGATGATGTTGCTGAATGTCACACAGAATAGATGAAACAAGCAGTCTGAGATGTAATGTAACGAGCAGTGCTTCAAATTCAAGTTTCACAGACAAGTTTTTTCTAGTGATTTGGCACTGTAAGAATGACAGTATAGTCATCAGCATACTGTCTACACTGTATCTGCCATTACCTTGCAATTTGCGCAGATTGATCATTTCAAACAGCTAATTGTCTCCCCTGGTAAAGGCACGGCCGCGTGGAGTAGAGGGTGTCCTACAGTCGGGAGCGCAGGGTCCCCGAGGGTCTCCCCTGGTAAAGGCATAGCCGTGTGGTGTGCAGGGTGAGTCATACAGTCAGGGGAGAGCAGGGGTCCTCAAGGGAGCACGGATTAGGGAGGCAAAAACAGGCAGGAACTGTGGACCATGCTGATCAGGCGTCTGATGAGCTCAGATGAACACTTACTGCTGAATTGCTGCGGTAAGGGAATGTAATTGCACACTCTAAATTGGGAAGCAAATCAGGGACTGAAATAATTGGGCACTCTCTAAGTTTAAAAAAAAACATTAAAGAACAGCTGTTATACATGGCTTGTTCCAAAGACCTTCTACGACAGACAGGTACAGGGTTATAAACCAGGAGAGAGAGACTGGCGTGTGAGAGAGTCCTATTGTCTCACTCATCTAAAGACCAATCAGACGCAGCTTCAAATCCAGCTGCCTGACTGAACACTAGCCACCTGCGTTGTACTCCAGGAACCAGGGAAGCAGTGAATGTCAATATTCTTCTCCGGCAGTCTGTGGGTTACATGCTTTTTTAACAGCAGAGTAGCTGGAGTGAGTTGCCTTGCTTTCCTTATTTAGCTTGACATGAAACAGCACAGCTCCCTACGTGTGTAAGAGCAGGGGTCAGGGCTAATGTTCCATGTCCCACATGCGTACTGTGATACTATGAGTTTCTCCGGAAATGAAGGCATGCCTGGAGATAAAGAGCATGACAAATTAGGAAGCTTCATCCTTTTTTAAAAATCAAATGAGGGGGTGGGAGGGAAGGAGTCATCATCATCATGCTATAGCAATGGAATTAATCTAAAACTGTTTATTGAACAAGTGTGGTCTTCTTAGCTGCTGCTTTCACGACACGTTGATGTCATACTGTTAAACATGCACAGTGTACAATGTGTGTGAGTATACGTTATGCTAGATAATAAACAGGTGTATAAACTGAACGCATAGCAGATTTTCAGGAATACATACACCCCTTCAACAGGATAATAGAATCAAATATTAAAACGTTTGACAACATGAAGTTGATAAGGCAGTTGAACTTTTGTTTTAGCGTCCTGCGTACATCCAGGTGCTTTCCAGTGGTTACGCCCATCATGCTATTTATACCGGTTATCGGCTGTGTTTGCTAAAATTGCATCCTGTTTAAAATGACGGCACAGGATCTGATAACTGGATAGAAGAATAGAGATCCCTCAGGCAACAGTGAGACTTTCTACTTGCTCAGCTAAGAGCTCATTGAATGGCTGCTAATTGCACTGTACTTCATACTACGCAATGCAAAGTGTGTCTTTCATTGCTAAAAGTTTACAGCATTAATTTAACAGGAGCTGAACTCAAGGTATTAGCAGTATAATGAAGAATAGCACCCTGTCACGGATAGGCGTGTGGGTGGCATCAGACCAGAAAGAAACACACAGGCTCAGTACTGCAAGTTGAAGAGCTGATGCAAGTTTATTATAAAAGATTTAGACACAAAACAACAAACAAGTATCTTGCTGGTCCAAATCCAGCACAAGTAGCAATTGCTTATATTTCTTTTCACTCACGTCTCTCTCTCGTTCTTACTCCCTGAACACCCAGCCCAGACTGAGAGGTTCCTGCCTCTTTTATGCAGCGGTGCCTGAGCTCGACTGCTTGTTAATCATTAAATCAGGCTCAGGCACATCCTACACGCGAAGTGATTTGGCAGGAAAGGTAATTAACCCTTCCCTGCCCACCTAAAACACCTGTGCACAAATACATACATTTAAATCATAATGCTACAACACAAATACAAAATAAACTAAATACATACAGGGGCGGGGTGTACCCCATCACAGACCCCAATGGGGTATCAAATCTTGATCCCAATGTAAAAAGAGTGTTTGGGTTGTAAGGTAGCTTGTGTGTTAGTGGACCAGAAAGACAACAGTTGAAGCTGTTGACCAGTTTACGTTTAATGTCTTGCTTGAACATCATGTAATGAGGGGAACCTGGACAGGACATGCAAATGTATATAAGAACAGAAGAGTTGTCATGGGGGAGAGGTGGGGGGAGAAGGCGGGGGAGAAGGGGGGGAGAAGGGGGGGGACACGGACCTTGAGCCAAAGAAGTTTGGGAAGCCCTGTGTACTGGACAGCTGCACACCCTGCCATGTGTTAGTTCTTACATACTGTTTGCATTTTGTATTCTACCAGACCATGCTGGTACTCTGGTATACGCTGTGCAGTTTGACAGGCGCTGTTTGAAGGGTGTTGGAAATGTGGTCTGGTTCTTATCACCTGCAATGGTGCTAACTAGGAGTGATGACCCAGGCTTTGAAATTAATGGTCTTACTGTACTGCTTACTCATGCAAAAAGGCTAATATGTGGGCTTTCTGAGAAAATGCAGTTACTCCTTTGGTTTCAAATGCATGACCAGGGGCGATGATGTTTAAAAATATAAATTACTATCCACCAGCATGGTAAGTAACAGTAATGAAAAACATGGGGGTGCTGATACTCCTACTCAGAATTGCCTTTAAGAAAGATTCATCGCAGGTATTAAATAAATCCATTCTTTAAAGTGTGGATTTCAAAACAAGAAAAACTGTCCTTCCCTCATCTTTACAATTGGGTATCAGTCAATGGCAATCAACTTCTAGTTTGTTTAACTTAAATCCGCAAAGCCTAAATGTGCAGTGTTTTAAAATGAGGACGGCTGGTCCTGTATAGGAGCAGGGTGTACCCTTGTGCTGCTCAGACCACATTCTTTTGAAGTCCTATTCCGTCTGTGTCATTAACTGTGATTACCAAGACCCAGCCCTCAGTCCCACTGGCTGCACCACCCTGCCTTACAGTGTTCCTTCTAAACACGGACAACACAAACAAGAGCCTCTCCAGTGCGTCTCCGCTTGTCAGAGCTGTGTGTGTGCTTTGCTACGCGAGGGAGGGCGTCTTCATTTGAGGTTGACTAAAACAGCTGCAGCCACATCGTAATATATATATATATATATATATATATATATATATATATATATAAAATAATAAACGTTGTTCAAATTTGGCAGCTTGGGTTATTTTATTTCTATTTAAAAAAAAACAAAAAAAAAACCTCAATGTCTTTTCCAAGTTCAACATGCTTGCTCAGGAATATTAAAGCGTTCAGTGTTTGGTAATGGTATTGGACAGAAGGATCCCTAAACTGGTAGGTAGTTTACTGCACAGCAGACAGCCCTGTTCTAGTAAGATAAACAGCCAGAGCAGAGGGGGAGGACACTGAATTACAAATGCGTTCTGAAATAAAGCAGTCTTTTTAGTAGTGTTGCTCGAATTCCCACTCAACTGCTGGAGGGTAAACCTGAGGTTTTGCAGTTGACTTGGAAAAAGCGCTGTTACCAGCGCTTCATGTTTCCAACCAGAAATTTTATAGTATTTGTTTTTGCCAAGAGTCAGCGGTCTGAATGCTGTGTTGTATTGTAAAAAAGCATTCTGCAAAGCAGTTACATTGTACATTTATAATAACTTCAGTGTTGAGTTATTATCATTTTTCAATAAATCTACCTGGCTTTGAGTTTGTCTGGAGAATCCTATGTCCCGAGACTAACAGCCTTCCTCATTTCATTCAAATCATGTGAAAGTGTGACTTTAACTGACAGCCCACTCCCGCCACCAACATAATTAAGTTACTTGCTCAGTATACTTATTAGGCATGTGCCGATAATCCCTTTAACACATTTGAAGTGGTTCCGTATTAATTAAATGGAATAAAACGTGTTCAACTCTCAACACAAAACAATGCGGTCCCTCAGTTTCCCTTGTTTACACAATTATTAACAATGTGACAGTTATTTACGTAATCAAACTAACTAAAACTAATTTGTATTTTTTAGTGATTATTTGGCTTACCTTTCTTTTATATTTTTGATATGAGATTGTGACAGAAATCAAATGATTCTTGGTGTTAGATCTCCCTCCCGACCTGTGAGGGCGCTGTGTAAAAGGAACAGAGTACCCTGGACTAAATGGCATGACAATTTATTCCTTGGGTTAGGTGGAAGTTGGCCATCTAGAAAAGGGGCGGAGCTACAGTACCCAAACTCAATGACCCGTACGGGAGACGGCGTGGCATCCGCGGATTGGAGGAGCGGATACGCTCGTTAACCTAGGGGTCATGGGGAGGGTATATAGGGGTCATAGTGTAAGCAATCTGTTCCTTTGTAAATGGTTAGATCCGACCTAAAAGGAGACCCTGTTGTTGCTGAAAACCGTGAGTGTTTGTCTTGTGTTTGTTAGTGTTTGTTGTAACTGTTGTCTGTTTTAATAGACTACCAGTAACACGATCCGGAGCTGTAGCACAAGCCAGCAACAACCCCTGCATTCACGGAGAACTGTATTGCACCACTAGCACTTATTCACTGTCACTAAAAACTGTGTTTGTGTTCTGTGTTTAGTGTGGGTGTGCGTATAAAACTGGACTTTTGGTTACGGGTCAAACCCGGGGATTATAAATACAGAGTGATACACGCCGCTGTATCACTCCAACATTATTATTTACAGGTGTTTGCCATAAGGCTCTGGACATTGCAAATCATTCAATAAACACCCTTGCACCTGGAAATCATTGTCTGTCTGTTTTGTATCCGCTCTGCACTGCACTCACCTGTATTCACTCACCAATCTGTCACAGAGATATATCCTTTTTTTTTACCTTCCTTAGAAATGTGTCATCTCTGCAGTGAATTGTGGGATTGTAGTCCTGGGCAATATGGAATCTCTGATTAAACTCCACAGAGGAATGCGTACCCCAGTTTCCACAGCGGTAGCTCTTGATTTAGGTTTAAGGAAAGGTCACATTTATATGACAAATCACTTGCATTTGCTATTTTTGCAACATATTTTCATTTTGAGTTTATGGGCTCAGTAAAAATGTCAGCGGGCAGGAGGAGAGGAAAATGTGCATCCAGTCGGCTTTTAAAACACAAAGTGTGGAAGTGAATTGCCGTTGATTGGTACTCAGTTGTAAAGCTTTTCTTGTTTTGAAATTAACACAGGGAATGGATGTATTTAATACCTGCTGACAAATACTTCTTAAAGGTAATTACTCTGAAAATACGAGTATTGGCACATCCCTAATACCTATTGGGAAATAAAGGCTGATTCCTGTTGAAATGTCTCCCTCTTGAAAGATTTAGTTTTGAATGCGTTACACAGAAAATAAAATATGGTGGCAGTCCCTGCACCCTACAGAATGATTCTCTTCACATGTACCCAAATGCACCAAATACAAACGTGATACTAACCTTAAAGCCTCTACCAAATGAAATTCTCACAAGAGTGCTGACTTGAACAATGCATGTTCTTCAATTTCATCACTGGCTTTTTCTGTAAAAGGTTATTGGTTCTTTGTTTAGCAGTGTTGGCAACACATTAAAATGATGGGCGCAAATTCATATGAATTTTAATAGTTTTATAGGATTGCATCTGAATTAATAGGAATAGCAGCCAATGGGTTTGAATTCAGATGAATTTGCTGCACTTACTATAAAGATTCTCCACACAATAGCCTCTCGCTCTGTAAGTAGGTACACTGCCCGGCCACTTTATTAGGAACTGCACCTACTATGGTGTTGGCTCACGGTTTCCCTTGGTCACAGACTTGACACAACATGGAAGATGTCTCGAAGCAAGTGCAGAGAGGTAGGCATGGGTCACATTCAACCCAAACCCATGGAAATTGCCTGCAGTCTCTTGAAAACATCCCTAGTCTTCAGAATATACATGCAGAATTGCTGGGTGGACTTGATCCGCAGCAATGTCATTCGTTCAGTCTACCAGAGTAATCAAGAGACCCAAGTTATACCAGGAGAACACTCCCCACACCAGCGCTACGCCAAACCCAATGGGGGAAGACAGGTCCTAATAAAGTGTCCATATACACTGTGTACTTAAACAACACAGCGCTGTGTGTTCAAATCCTTGTTTTTTCCGAAGACTCATGGTTAATATCTTGAGAGAAGCACGGCACCAGCTAATGTACGTTATGGTTTCCCCTAATTACCTGTGATCAGTATTTTCCAGCTGGAATCCAGGGCTGCTGCATTATCTTAAAAGAGAGGCAGCCAGATGCAAAGACCAGAAGCTGGAACCCCACTTGAGAAGGGATGTGCCAGTGAACTTTCCTTAAAGGAGTAGTACTCAACAAGGGTTCAAAATCCTGCCTTCCTGCCCTGCACGAGCTTCAGGGCCGTTTTCACTGCTCCCCTCTTATTGTGTAGTTGAACAGAGCGTGTTGGTCCGCACAAATTTCACTGTCTGTCATTTCATCCTGTCCTGACAGATGTCGTTGACTGAAGTAGCGTTAGAATGCTCTCATTCGTTTAAATGACTGTCAATCATCAAGACCTGTACCTACTGTGCACTTTCATTTGCCAGCTACAGCGCCTGTCATTCAAAGCACCTAATTTGAAATTAGCGGGTTAAGGTGTAGGTAAGCTTTTACTATAGGTATACAGTGACAATTACTAGTTTCATTTGAAAATGGGGCGCAAGAGGAAAACACTTAATGAATATTGTGCACAATACCCTGACCGACGGCTGAAGTCTCCACGGCAGGACGAAGCGGGCCAGTCTGCATTGTCTTCCAGTGACTCTGAGTCCAGCTGCTTAAGGAGAGGGGTGGAGCTCAAACTCCGAATAATAAGTGCATAACTTAATAACATAAGTTATGTGTTCAACTATCTGCGCATATTATTTTTACTTGTAAATTTATGCTATACATGTATGTAATACACTTTTATATGCTGTGTTTTCTATGGTTTGAGACTATTAAAAAATTTGTGTAGGATCTTTATCTTTATATAGCTCTGCTGTGACCAAACATTATTTCAGTTAGAATGTTCGTAACCACGTTTTTGTTGCATTTTGAATATGATAAAGGGGTTTCGCTAAATAAGACGTTTCTCAAAGACATAAAAAGTCTGTACCCCAGTACCCCACCACACAGCCAGAAATGTCTATTTGTTTTACACCTGTGGTCCCAATTGATACAGCTTTAACTTGTGAGTGTTAACAGATTTGGTATGTCTGTTACATATCACAGTTGTCATCAGGGGTTACACATTATACCACACTTCATTACCTCCAGTTGGGGCAGAGTATTATAGGGGCTGGGTTCATGGTTACACTCTGGTGTACCCTTATAAAAGGTTCCTATAGTAAAAGCATAATCAAGTGTAATAAAGCACAGTGAAAGCATAGGCAAGCATTCTAAAGCACAGAGGGGTATGGTAAAACATGTTAAATAAACTATGGTAGATGCATAGTATAATCATGGGAAAAGCATTGGGGAAAACTGCAAATTTACAGTGGTACACTTTTATAAGGGCACATTGAGGATGTTTTAAAACATCAACAGGATGTGATGAGTGAAACAGAAAGTGATATGCAAACTGAATCTGAATAACAAGAATGCATGAGTTAAGATAACAAAGTCTGGCAAGTGTGGAACTTGTCTTGACTCCTGTGAAAGAACCCAACAGCCTCAAACCGTTTCAGGAAACCGCATTGAAATGGTTGTGACTTTTAAAACAGCCTTTAAATAAGACTTGCAGGTTACAGCTTTTTACAAGGACTCAGTTAAGGACTGTGAACAGCACTCAGGCAGGGGTAAACTGATTTGTATTGATTTGATTTATTTATTTAATTATTTAACCAGTAGACTTATCCATTGAGACTGAGGTCTCGTTCACAAGGGGTTCTTGGAGAACAATAAAAAAAAAGTCAATTGCAATGTATGAAAAACAATTACAATGTACAAACAGCACAATGAAAATGTGTGGTTCAGACTTAATCAGCAGCATACAGAGATCTGAGAATACTACAAATAAGGCATATCTATTTGTTAATGTGGATTGAGTGAGAAGCATTAGCAGGAGGTTCTAAGCAATTCCCAGATATGATCTTTAAAACCAGAGAAAGAAAGATGATCAAACTCCATCTTCAGGCTACGATGGAAACAGTTCCACGTCTTCGGGGGATGATATGCAAAAGGGAATTCTCCAGGACGCGTTCAAACCCTTCGGACAGACAAATGAACAGAATCCTGAGAGTGTAAACTACAGCCAACTTTAGTGCTTTCTATCAGAGCACTCAAATAAGGAGGTACCAAACCTTTAAAAAACAATGAAAAAGCCTCCAGTTTATAGGTATGACAGTCTGATTTAATATACATATGACAAGGATGTGTCAAGGAGAACACTCTAGTCAATAGAATCACTGTAATCTAAAACAGGGAAGACAGTAGCAGTCGCTAGCTTTAACCTGCTATACAGGGACAAAGCAGCCTTGCTCCTAAAAAGAAAAGCTAATTTCAGCCTCAGTTGTAAAACCAATTTATCAATATGCTAATTAAAAGTAAGATGCTCATCAATCCATATACCTAGATATTTATAAAAGTAAACTTTCTCTAGTAACTCTCTGTGTAGTGTAACAAGACCAATACATATTTCTAATCTTCCTTCTATTAGAACAGAACAGCGCTGTTTTTGTATTGGATTCATTAAGTGGTAATCTGTGCTGTAATAGTTTCTGCTGTACAATATAAAATGCTGTTTGCAAATCCCCCTGGACGGCCTGTATGGAGTATCCTGTCATATACAATAGTGTCATCAGCATGTAAATGTACATTCATATTACCCACATCAGATCCCAGGTCATTACATAGAGGGTCAAGAGAATTGGTACCCCTTACACAGAGGCTCAAAGACCCTGAGGTACCCCCTTACACAGAGGCTCAATGACCCTGAGGTACCCCCTTACATAGAGGCTCAAAGACCCCGAGGTACCCCCTTACACAGAGGCTCAAAGACCCTGAGGTACCCCCTTACACAGAGGCTCAACGACCCTGAGGTACCCCCTTACATAGAGGCTCAAAGACCCTGAGGTACCCCCTTACATCGAG
Organism: Acipenser ruthenus; assembly: GCF_902713425.1. NCBI lineage: Eukaryota > Metazoa > Chordata > Actinopteri > Acipenseriformes > Acipenseridae > Acipenser > Acipenser ruthenus. Next base: position 36,045,448 of record NC_081195.1, on the reverse strand, counting down.
GCTCAAAGACCCTGAGGTACCCCCTTACATAGAGGCTCAAAGACCCTGAGGTACCCCCTTACATAGAGGCTCAAAGACCATGAGGTACCCCCTTACATAGAGGCTCAAAGACCCTGAGGTATCCCTTACACAGAGGCTCAAAGACCCTGAGGTACCCCCTTACACAGAGGCTCAAAGACCCCGAGGTACCCCCTTATACAGAGGCTCAAAGACCCTGAGGTACCCCCTTACACAGAGGCTCAAAGACCCTGAGGTACCCCCTTACACAGAGGCTCAAAGACCCTGAGGTACCCCCTTACATAGAGGCTAAAAGCAAGTGATATATCATGAATCCCCTTGAGGACTGCCATCTGTGTGTTACTGTTTCAAATGAAATCCAGGCTGATGATCTGCTCGGATATTATTCTGTGCTAAGAAACGTGTTAGTTGTTCATTTACTAAACTTTCAAATACTTTGGCAATGGCTGGAAGTGCATATGTAGGTCTGTAGTTGTTTTGGTTTGAATGGTCACCTCCTTTAAAAACAGGGACAGCATATGCAGATTTCCAAATTGCTGGAATTAAGTTGGAAATAAGAGAGATAGATCTGCTAACGGTTGAGCAATAATCTGTGCTGGCTACCTTTAAAAATAATGACGCAAGTCCAGCCATGGCCAGGCTGGTTGTTTATGATCCAGACACAGTAATAGTTGAAGTACCTCATACACTTTAATAATACAAAAATAAAACGAAGCTGTAAACTGCTGTCTGTGTTCAGCTAAATTAGAATCAACGTCTGATTGATCCTTGGTTTTAACAGAACCTGACAGCATCTGTGTAAGAGATTCCTCAAATGCCAAGCTTCAGGTAATAGTGTGATTTTATTTTCTTAATGTGTGCCTCGGGGTACGAAATGGTTGCCAGTCATGCTCTGCCTTTGTTTTACTAGCCCAACATCGGTCCCTGGCCTCTAAGGAACAAGTTATTTCACTAGTAAACCAGAGACAATGGTATGTTTTTACACAACGTTTTTTGAATGGGGCATGATCATTAATAACTGAAGTAAATTCAGCCCAGAATATATAAGCAATGTTGATATCTGGAATAGCTGAAATTACAGTCCAGAGAAGATAGAAACGTTGCTTGTTAAAATTATTGAAAGTTATTTTACCATGTACCAGCCAAGTTGTACTTATGAGGAGTATTTGTAAAGCACAAATCAATTCAAGAAGATTCCGTTATATCTTTTGGGTTGGGATGAGTTGAAACATCTATCAGTTGGGCTGGACCCAATAAAGCTTTTAAAGCATTTGATTTAGCAGAAAGCCTTTCATAATTCAAGTCACCCATGAGTACCAATTCACTAGTGCCTAAAAAGGCAGAGAGTCTTGAGATGATGTCATTAACAGAATCTAGGGCGGACAGTGGCGTAAAACAATCTACTATAAGCAGTGGTTGTGTATGCAGCAAATATAAGTGCAAACCAAAGACTTCCTAGTTCTTTACTTCTATCTTCAGCTCAACTTGGAAACAGTCTTTTATATAAATTGCTACTCCCCCACCCTTGGATGCCCGCGGGGCTGACGTTCTCCGCTGAATTGAACGTCAGGGCGCAATGCCCTACGTCTACAGAATCAAGAAATTATATCTGTCAGTAGAACTCTTCACTGTCTCCCGATTTCACCTTAACGCGGCCATTCCATGTAAAAACTCAATTAGCTACACAGCTAGCAAGGAAAATGTATAGTGAGCTACTGCCCCCTAGTGGACAATACTGTTTCTGCAGATCCTATAATTTCAATGGGTCTGTATTGTACATGCAGTAAATAATATGCAGGTATGGTGTGAAGCTGTTTATGATAAAGTCCTGTTAATGTCACATTAAACTATTCTGTGTCTATTTAGCCCTTTATTTCTTCAGCCTGTAATAGTGATCTGAAATACAGTTTTGTGTTGACTAAAGATCTGGTTCTCTTTTATTATTAATGTGGGTTAGAGGGGCTCACTTTGAAAATTATCACATTGAGGTTAATATCACTCACTTTCATCAGTCATACAACTGATAACCACCCACTCCATATCACCCCAGGGATGGAAATAAGACTCCCATTGCATAGCAGTTTGATCCCTTCCTAGTTTTCCTAATAAGACACACTGAGCTTGTTACATATACACTGTGGCTAATCAAGCTTGTGTTAACACCTGGAATGGGTCAAACTGCTATGCAATAGGAGTCGTAATTACAATGCATTTTGGGGAATAAAAGTATAAGATAAGAAGGCTTACATGTTGCTGTACAGTGTTACAAATACAAAGCATGGTAGCACAGAATGTAATACAGAGGAACTCAATGTGTGTGTTTACAGCTGTCTTTTGTGTTTGTACTGCAGTGTGATGTGCATTGACAGTAGACAGCACATTTTGTAAATGAACACGATTGGAATCCATTCAGTATCTAGTACTGTATGTCAATTTCCTTCGCAAAACAGTTTTAATGAATGTTTCAAAGTATTCTCGTGCAGTCTTTGCAGTGTGAGGTCTGTCATACAAAGAGTGCAAGAGAAAGACAACTCAGAACGTGATTAGAGCTGATCTTAGCGTATTGAATCTGTATATGTCGATTTTGTTGTGGTTGAAACGTTTCAAATGCTTTGTCATGGACATTCTGAGTGTGAGATCTACACTGTGAGCGCAAATGTAAGGTTGCAGTGGGGATGTGGTTTATGTATAATGAGCATTGTGCCTGGTTGAATTCTGCTATTGTCACCATGTATCACAGTCCCTTTGAAGTGATTTTAAAAGAGCATGCTGTTATCTAGATTTTGATAGCCAGGGGTAAGGTTTAAAACTGGGCAACCACACACTGCCCTTCCCCCTGACAGTTAATTTCGGTTTCACAAGGTGGGGGCACAAAAATATTCTCCACTCCAGATTCCCGACCTCTCAAACGAAATAGACCTACAGAGCTACTTCAGAGCTGGGTCTGTCTGTGTGGTTCTCAGTCTCTGGTTCATTGCAGTGTCCCTGGCTGGGTGTGTCGGTGTGGTTCTCACAGTCTCTGGTTCATTGCAGTGTCCCTGGCTGGGTGTGTCTGTGTGGTTCTCACAGTCTCTGGTTCATTGCAGTGTCCCTGGCTGGGTGTGTCTGTGTGGTTCTCACAGTCTCTGGTTCATTGCAGTGTCCCTGGCTGGGTGTGTCTGTGTGGTTCTCACAGTCTCTGGTTCATTGCAGTGTCCCTGGCTGGGTGTGTCTGTGTGGTTCTCACAGTCTCTGGTTCATTGCAGTGTCCCTGGCTGGGTGTGTCGGTGTGGTTCTCACAGTCTCTGGTGTTCCTTGGTGCAGGTGATGGACAGCTCCATGCCGCTGATTGGAGAGCATGTGGAGGAGGATCGACTGCTCATAGCAGACCTGGTTATAACTAAAATGACTCAGCTTGTCACAGGCACCCACCCGCCTCAGCCACCTCTTGCATCTTCACAGGTTTGCGTCTTTTATTTTATTGTTTTAATGATTTTTGGCATAACCATTGCTGGCAATTCTACTAATTGGGGTTCTTTATTGGGAATATAATGGGATCCCAAATTTGTTTAAGATTTTTCAAACTTTTCTGTAAGACAGTGCCTGTTCTGAAAAAATACACAAGTACCCTTTCGGAATATTAGAAGTTCATGTTTAAAACTCAAGTTATATGGGATCCGAAAAGGATTTTTCAATTCTGTAATAGTAAAAAAAAACCTATAAACTCTTTTAAAAAGATTATTCAAACTTTTCTGTAAAAAAAAACTAAACTGTAAACTGTGCCCTGCATGTCCTCCTTTTGAGACGGCACCCATTCTGAAAAACTGAGAACTGCCATATTGTTTGCAGCTTTTGCAGCCCTCTGCAATATTTCCAGGTTTTACTATGAGCTTGATCAGCCCCAGTATAACAAGCACAAGTGTGTCTGATTAAACTCATAGTAAAACCAGAAATTGATCAAACTGCCATGGAACTGGAGTTATTTTCATTCCTGCAGGTATATAAAAGACCAAAAGAAGACAATTCAGACACAATTGTTAAAACTATTTCGGGCCTCCCTCTAGTGTGTATGTGTGTTGTGGTCGCCGTGGTAACCCTGACAGTGTTGGTGTGTGTTCAGCCCCAGCAGATTCAGCCCCAGCCAATGAAGGCCCAAACCCAGCCTCAGCCAGGCCCAGGAGCTCAGCCCAAGCCAGCTACACAAGGTGGGTACAGTACAGTGCAGCTTGCCAAGACATTGATGACCTCCGAGTTTACTGCTCGCTGTTGTTTACCCACAATGGCGATTGATTAATGTGGTATCACGGATGTTATGGACAGCAGACAGTTATAAAATCATTACAGGGTTGTCTTCACAAAGAGGGCTGTATTTTCAAAGCGTTTACTCCAGTCTTTAATTAACTCCTATTTTTTTCAAAAACTGAAACCAACCAACTATGTTGTATATTTCTTTTTTTCTAATTTAGTAGTCGGCAATTATTTTTTTTGTTGTTTTCTCCCCAAATTAATAGTGTCCAATTATTTTTGTATAGCTAGCACCCCTGCGCTGACCAGGGAGCGGCGAAGACGAGCACACGCTGTCCTGCGAAGCGTGTGCCATCAGCCGACCGCTTTCTTCTGCAGACTCACCGTGCAGCCAAACAGAGCTAAAGCGTCGGAGGACAACACAGCTCTGGGCAGCTTACAGGCAAGACCACAGGTGCCCGGCTAGACTACAGGGGTCGCTGGTGCGCGGTGAGCCGAGAACACCCTGGCCGACCTAACCCTCCTCCCCCCCAGGCGACGCTCGGCTAATTGTGCGCCGCCCCCTGGGAGCTCCCGTCCTCGGTCGGCAAAGGAATAGCCTGGACTCGAACCGACGACGTCCAGACTATAGGGCGCATCCTGCACTCTACGCGAGTACTTTTACTGGATGCGCCACTCGGGAGCCCTATGTTGTATATTTCAAGTTCTCTTCAGCACTATCGATGTGTTTTGTATCTCCTTTTGTAACATGGATATGATTTTTTTCTCCTTTAAAAAAAAAAAATAGGAGTTAATTATAAATGGAGGAAACGCTTTGAAAATAAGGCGCTAACTCATTTACTAATGTGTTCAAAGTCTGTGACATGCTGTTCACTAGAAGCATATAATACAGGAGGCTGTGTGGTTCAGTGGTTAAAGAAAAGGGCTTGTAACCAGGAGGTCTCCAGTTCAAATCCCACCCTGAACAAGTCACCTCCTTGTGCTCTTTCGGGTGAGATGTAGTTGTAAGTGACTCTGCAGCTGATGCATAGTTCACACACCCTAGTCTCTGTAAGTCGCCTTGGATAAAGGCGTCTGCTAAATAAACTAATAATAATAATAATGCCAGCTATATTGTAATGTAGTGTTATCCACTAGTACTTGGCATCACCTTGAATTGAATCTCTTACCACTCAAGCTAAGTACTTGAACTCTTTATTAACATCACAGATTAGGTTTTTAAAGTGTGCGCTAGAGCAGGACCTACACATTTTGGCAATGCTATTAAGACTGGCTGTTGTTGAACCTTTTCATTGGCAACCTGTATGGGGACCGATAAAAAAAAAAAAAACTCTCTTCCAGTCTTTACATGGGGACATATGGAAAATGCAAATGCATGATGACCTCATATGAGGATGCTAATTTCTCCCCATATAAAGCAATGGAAAAACAAATTTAAACATTTTCAATGAAAAATGTATTTATTATGTATCCAAAACTATTTTTTCCCCTGCTATTTTCAGTATTGTAATGCATGAAAGGGTTAATAAAATAGAATCAAATTGACTCTATTAGCTTGATAATTTTTTTTTTATTATTTTAAGCAAGGTGAATTGTTAAAAGTATTTTTACTATGATGATTTTCTTGCCTCATTCAAAGATAGTATTTACTTTTTCCCTTTAAAAAAAAAAAAAGAAAACTTTCTTTTTGACTATGCTTGGGATACCGCATCTTGAAAATCGAGTGTTGCAAGCTATTTCACTCAATGTTTTTCCTTCTTTATGCAAGTCAAGATTGTTATAATAGTAGAAAACACCAGTGGAGGCTTTGAGTAAATTGTTGATGTCTAAGACTTTTGCACAGCAGTGTGTGTACTGTATATAATCAGTTATAAAATTACTATGTTAATGAAAACACATTTGGCTGGTGGCAATACCAAGATGAGTGTATTTTTGGAAACAATTAATCTATAAGATGTTTATTTTATTTCTGGATGGCACTAACACAGTGTAGTATAAATGAGTCTGCTGTTAACTTGCTGAGCACACCACTACAGTTTTGTACATTTAAAAAAAAAAATTAATACAGTAGCAAAACTATTTAACAATTTTACTGATTCCGACCGGTACACAAAATTAAAGCTGAAAATTGGGACAATCCCAGTTTTCCCGGGATGTCTGGTAACCCTGTTAATAAGGCATCCCTTCATACCGCAGAACCAGTTGGTCACGGGTCCTGTTTGCCCCATAATGCCACTCCACAAGCACTTGTTATTCCTAGCTATGAGTCCCTACTATACTGAAAGTGTGTGTGTGTGTGTGACAGGTGGCCCTCGTCCAGCGTTGGGGCCCCAGGGGTCTCAGCTCCAGAACCCCCAGCAGCAGAGCACCTCCCAGCCACAGAAATCACCGGGCTCCCCCCAGCAAGCCAGGTCTGCCGGCACCTCCCCCAACCAGGCCTTCAAGCCAGGTGCTTTTCCACCGCAGCAACCCAGGCCAGCTGCACAGGGGCAGGGGCAGCCAGGACCCGGCACAGCTCAGAGACAGACCCCACAGTTAAAGTAAGGATTGGTCTGATTTATTTTGCATTAAATATAGGGCATGTAAATATAGCTTGTAATAAAAAAACTGCTGTTTCTTCACTTGTTTCACTCTGAATGGTAAATTAGTCCGATCAACACCAGTGACCCTCACGGACCCTGGTTTCTGTGGAGAGCTCAATTCGAATAATTGGTTTGTGAAGCACTATTCTAGAATGTTTAAAAACAAACCCTTGGCAATTAAATACCAGACATTAAACTGTTCACAGTTCAAGGAAACTGATCCATGAAAACTTGTTGACTTGCATTTAAATTTACATTTATATCTCATACATTATTATAAAAAGTACAGTGGTTTACAAAATATCAATAAGTGACAGGGGTGGCGATAAAATGATTTGAGCTTTTCCTGTCCTCTCCTCGTCTCTCTTGTTTTAGTAAGTCTCAGTCTCTGACGAATTCCTTCAGTGTCTCTGAAACGCCCCAGCGTGGGAACAGGAACGAGGACGAGGCCAAGGCAGAGACCATCCGCAGCCTGAGGCAGTCCTTCGCCAGCCTCTTCTCCGATTAACTCACCCCCTCCCCGAGGAACCCTTGAGAGAGCCACGGAGCCGGGAACCTCCCGACACCCAACGGGGGGCAGCGATTCACTGCGTCCCTCGATTTGAAACTGCTTCTCAACACAGACTGGGGTCCGCGCTCGGCAGAATCCTGTGGGGCTCTGGAAGGGAGCTGAATTCACTAAAGCATTTGCTCAGTGGGAAGCTTTGCTGCACCTGTTTGTTAATAAAGAAATAAAACGTGATAATGTTGCAAACCTGATAGCCATCTACTTGAATTACAGCACTCTACAGTTTAAAATACATTTGAGAATGACTCAAGTATCACAAGGAAACTGACCATTTGGATTACCAGATCCAACCTGTCGGTACATTTGAAACCCTGTTTCGTGCACCTCATTGCAAAAATAAGAAAGTTAGCATTGTTTTATTTGTGGGACACATACAGTATGTCCCTTGTATGTTGAAGGGTTAACCCTGGTACAACCCCTTCGGTCCGTGTCTATAATTGCACCATGCTGACTTTCCTATCTATGCTAAACTTTATAATGCACACTCTTATGTGTTGGCAAGGCAACTTATTATCATTCTAAAAATTCAACAAAATTGTGTTGGAAGATTAACTAATAATAATAAAAATACAGTCCAGGTTTACAAGTTTCTCGGTGGCGGTGTTAAGATCTGCCGCTGTTTTAGATCATTAAAATAGACCCCTGCCTGTTAATATAACGTAATTTGTTGTTTTGTAACATTACCAAGTTTTGTTGTTGTTGTTGTTGTTGTTTTATATGAAACGCTGGTGGATTTGGCTCATTGTCCTGGTCTGCTTTTAACATTCCCTTCTTTCATGAAGGAGCTGTTTTATGTCTATAGTTGTTAGTTCACTGTGCACTTTGCTAAACTAGTTGAATGTTACACTAATGATTTATTTATGAAACCCTTGCTAGCAACTGGTCCTGGTGACCAACTTCCTCTGTAGACCATGTGACCTACAGCACAGGAAGTCACACTGTACTGTACCATGAAGCAACATATACTTAACCATAGTGTTGTACTATCTCAAGATCTTTATCACAGTGCTACAGCTAATAAAATTTGAACAAAATGATTTCCAAAGCCTTAGTTAGCACGCCTTTAATATAACTCATCTGAAACTGTAGTGTTTTTACTGTTACTTTTCTGAGCTGTATGTTCATGTTTCTTTTCCTCACCAGTACATTTAGTGTGTCACATTGTCTTCACGGTTTGATGTTTGTTATTTAAACTTTTTCTCCTCACTGCTGCTGTTAAACTGAAAGTGTCTAAAAGAATGTGTGGCTGGTGAATTTATGAGCCAAAAAAAAAAAACGTACAGCAGAAGTATAAAGTTATTCCAAGTAATTTTGCTATACAAGAATGGTGTCTGAAGAAAACGTTTAAAAAGCCAGTAGAAGTTTGACTGAAAATGTTTTCCAGCTGCGGAAAATCAATGATTCATCTACTTTGGGAACCGATTGTCTGAGCTGCTCTTGTCTGCAGAAGAATCAAAATCATTACCTTTTTTTTTTAATCTCTAATCTTATGCTTTTACTCCACTAAGTGCTGGTAAGTGGCTGGCAAACAGTTGAATTGCTGCTTGTTGAAGTGTAGTGGATATTCAAGAGTCGTAATTTACGTTGTAAAAAAAATTGCAAAGGCCCAACAGTAAATTCTGTGAAATTAGGAGACTGCACAAAGAAATGACAGCAACTGTAGGACACATACCAGCAATAAATGCAATAGGCTGTCCTCTAAAATACCAGGTCAAATGAAGGGAATATCAATGTGTTTATCACCTGTGAGATTATGTACTTCTGCCACTCTGACTAAACTAATAATTGTTCAGTACAAATACCATACTACAGTCTTTTTAATCATTCATTAAGTTGCAGTGGACCAAATTACAAAGCGTGTGTTTTGATTTGAATTCTGCATGGTTTTGTTTCTTTATTTAAAAAGCTGTGTTGTGTTATTAGTGTGGCATGTTTACAGAATCTTGTTGTGTACCTGATGCTTCATAAAGACTAGCTGCTAAATGTTTGATCTCTTTTTGTGATTCAGTAAATGTCGACTTGTGTCATTTGTTACTGACGGATCTTAATTTTGAATAAAAAAACGAATCGGTGTGATTGTACAGGATGGCAATGGGTATGGTTTTCTGTTCACTGTGATCACTTCATTATAAACATAGTAATATTGGAAATATTTGAAGGTACACTCGTTTTTCACTTCCTGTGCAGCAGGTATTAGGACCCCACCAGACACCAAAACCCTGTGTGCTGATTAGAAAGAACACAAAGCTCAAGTTCGAATTTTGTTTTACTGTAAATCTTCTGGTTCTTACACCTGTCATGCCTTTTTAATGTGTGGCTATTAAATTGCAGCCCAATACTGTCTCCTCGGTATGACTTAGTGATAGCACTTTAGCACCACCTGCTGGTAGCACAGTAAAAATGTCATGTCTGCCTAGCACAGGTGATTCACTTCTTGGGATCACACTTTATAAGTGCGCATATTAACTGTAACACTGGAAGTGAATGGGGAGGACAGACAATGAAAAACAGCTGCCATTGTCAACACAGTAAGAGGAAGGCCTTCAGTGATGTGTGTAATCTTGTATACAGAAGCTCCTGCCAACCAAGTGCCTACTGTCAGTCCTACCTATTGACTGAAACCGACTTGCAGCAGAGATTATAACGTGGTGAATGTCATGACATGACAAATCAATGTGCGGGGCAGCCCGTTTAAACAAACACATATGGTGTTCTTTTTTATTTTTTTATTATGGCAGCATTATATTACAACAGAATTCAAACAGATTTATTGTCACAAAGCAAAAGTAAAGCTGAGAGGTTTCACTGGCTTTCCACACAGACTGCTATCGCAGGTCTTGATCGCTTAACGGACAAACAAGTAAATACCTTCGGCCCTATTCACAGCGTGCCCGTGCTACGTCTGCACCAATATTTAGTTTTAATTTAGAGTGTCCATTTATTTTACCCCCTATTTAGAATGCCCAATTATAATTTGTGTTCCCCTCACCAAAGCAATTATCCACAAAGCTCAGGAGAACTGATGGTTCACTGGGCATCCTCCAGTCCCGCTTCCTGTTTTACTTAGGAACTCCAGAGTTCGTACACCCATGGTAGGTAAATGGGAACTCTATCTTCATGATCAGAACAGATCACACCACCAAACTTTAACTACAATAATACCACATTCTTCCACGAGCCTGGGTGATCAACATCACTCAGCACTACAGTAATATGCTGGAGGGGTGACAGAGGCAGCGTGAGACGTCCTGCTCTTTAGACTAATAAAATAAACCAGGCATCAGCCAGTTAATAATGGTCATCTCTTTGCTGCTTTCAGGTGTGAAATGTTGTTTAATAACGAGGAAGAAATTCTTATTTAGATGACACCTGACTAATGGGACATCCTGTTGACCCCTATAGCCCATAGCACGAGAAGTGTGCTGTTACTGACACACACTTTCTGATCCCAAACCGTCCCTTCTTTTAAGGTGGTTGGCTTATCACCAGTTGCAGTCCAAAAGACGTGGTGCTAATATACAGTAGCTTGGCACCTCTTTTTCTCAAATACCTAATGTGTCACAGGTGTGTAATCTTTATGGAATGAACTGCAGTACAGTTGAGAATATGAAAGTCTGTTGGATTCTTTTTACATGTTAGATGTTAATTTGCAGACTAGACAGGCTTGCAGTAGATTTGCAGCTTGCATCGTGTCCTTGTTACTTTCATGGGGTGGGTCATCCAGATAATCGGCTAACCAGACTGATTACACAAACATAGACACACCGATTGGTCCGGGTACTTGTCGCAGTGCTGTATTTTGTTCACTGTACAGGGGGTCATGAAGTCACATGGGGATTCAAAGCAATGGTGGAGAAACTGTATTTGTCAAAAGACAGAGTGGTGGTAGGTACAGCTGGCGCCAAGAACTCACAACTTTCTCAGTGGCCATAGGCAAGGCTGTATTTTTTTCACAGTTATCATATATTTGACAGCTGCCTACTTGTTTTCCCATATTGGGCACAGTTTCACCCCCATTGAGGGGAATTCTTTGACTGCGCACACTACCTTTAAAAAGTTTATATTTTAGTATGTTATTTGTATGTTAGGAACATCTGGTGACGCTGATTATTTGCTAATCTAAAAGGGGATAAAAATGAAAAAACAGTGTTGTAGCGCAAAATGAAGTACGAGTGTCAAAATCAGTATGTAGTTTTCAATCAGTGTTCGTGGGCATACCCTTCTTATAGTCATTGTGCTTTCATTCCCCTAGTAAGCACTTGGTAGTGGGGAATGCTCCTGAAATTAGAAGCACAAACGCTGCTCTGCTGGAGCTGGAACAGGCAAACACACAAGGACTGAAAACAAAGAGTTCAAAGTCAACCCAAAGAAACAGCAGTCCTTTATTCCCAGAGCTCAAATGAACCCTCGGCGGATATCCGCAGACTGGCTGCCGGCGGGTCTCAGCAAGCGGCGAACGATCGCACCTCTCCCGGGAGCGGCTGGCTCAGGCTCTGGTAAGGGGCCAATGAGGTCGAAGCTGGGGACGGGGGGGTGCAGGACTTCTGGTAGAAACGGGGCACCAGGCCCCCCCACGTAGGGAAGCATAGCCCTCTGGTCGTACTCTCCGCCGATGATCCCTGGGAGGTAGGGGGGGGAAGGGGGGTAGGGGGGGTTGTGTTGGGTGGAGAAGGGGTCGTAAGGATTGAATTGGAAGGGGAAGGGGGAAAGGGAAGGGTAGATCATTGGCCACAGTCTGTCTCTCTCCTGCTTGTATGACGTCTTGTAGAGCTTGGGAAAAGAAGAGACAGGTGAGTCCCAGTACTAAAGCAGATCCAGTTTCCACTGTACGAAACACAACGTTTGACTGTGCAAAAGTACCACAGTAAACAAATCAGAATCAAAACTATTAGTATTAAGGGAGAGCGCCTTAAATATGTGAGCATGACATTTGTAACTTTTTCCAACACTGCAGACCAGTATAGAGGTTCAGAAAAGGCAGCTCCTCTCAAAATGATAGACCAGGAAAGTGGTTTCAGGTATGGCATACACAAGACAGTGGTATTTATTATTGTCTTAGGGTTATCCTTGGGTACAGCTAATCTGTGTTGCAACAGGATGAGCCACAGCTGGACTTTTTTAGTATTTTACAGCACTGGATTACATGCTCCCTATCAATGGCTATCTTGGAATTAACCCTACAAATAATTGATGCAATCCAGGTGTATTCCCTGGTGCTGTAAAATGTTCTAATAAATACAGTGGAGGCTTCCCTTATAAAAGTTTCTCACAGTATGTTTGCAGTCTTTTCATATGTTTATACCATGCATTTACAATAGTTTACCCTGGTTTGCCATGTTTATTAATATGCTACACCATACTGCCCTATTCTTTACAATGCTTCCCTGTGCATTAGCATGCTGTTATAGGTGGATCAAATCAACCCCACAGCTTTCTGCTGAAATCCTCTGCAAGTATCTATGTTATTGAGAGGCTGGATTAAGTAGCTTAATAAAAGGTGATACTCACAGCTTTCCAATCCGTCCCTCTGTCTCTGCTTGTTGAATCTGAAAAAAAGAGAATGTGAAGACTAAAACTCTCCTTTTTGAAGCACAATGAAATATCTGGCATAGAGGCAAGGTGAATATAAAACCAATACAGATTGCTTGTAGGCCAAAAAAGCAAAGAAACCGTAGGACCAAAGGCTTTGCAGTCTGTTACTGTCTAAAACATTGGAGCTTGAGTTTTTTTTAAAGAATGTCTTTAGTCTGTTTTGATGAATTTTGAAATCCACGGCCAACAACAGCCACAAACTGTGTTACTGTATATTAATAAAAAGACAACTAAATAACTAATAATTAGGCCGTAAAGCAGCATGTAAGACTCGGGTCTAATCCTAGTGACCTCCTGAGAAACAAAAATATCACCAGCTACACATCAAGGGAATAGTGAGAACTGGAGTCATGTGTGTGCATCACCTTGCCAGAATGTGAGCTGCTGCATGTTGCAGGGGGAATCCTGGTGTGTCACATGTTACAGTGCGGAGGCAAAGCCAAGGGTACCTGCACTAAAGACCCAATAACAAATCGATTACTCAATCACTGATGGCCATGGCTTTTGTTTTTAGATTGATTAAATCGACTCATCACCCCGGTGCCCTATTTCCACACTACACAGCTAGCTACCATGTAACCTAGCTAGCTACACAGTGACCACAGCTCTTCTTTCTGTATTTGTTTTGTGGTGAGAAATGACAGAAACGAATGGAAAAAATGTATTAGATGTCTTCTCGCTCAAGTTTTTTCAAAATGCACATGCATGTTTCCAATTGTTTTGTTTTAATGTGTGATGAGGTAATGCTGTAATAAGGTGTGAGGAGGTAAGGCTGTGTGATAAGGTGTGAGGAGGTAATGCTGTGTGATAAGGTGTGATAAGCTGTGATAAGGTGTGAGGAGGTAAGGCTGTGATAAGGTGTGAGGAGGTAATGCTGTGATGAGGTGTGAGGAGGTAAGGCTGTGATAAGGTGTGAAGAGGTAAGGCTGTAATAAGGTGTGAGGAGGTAAAGCTGTGATAAGGTGTGAGGAGGTAATGCTGTGATAAGGTGTGAGGAGGTAAGGCTGTGATGAGGTGTGAGGAGGTAATGCTGTAATAAGGTGTGAGGAGGTAAGGCTGTGTGATAAGGTGTGAGGAGGTAAGGCTGTGATAAGGTGTGAGGAGGTAAGGCTGTGATGAGGTGTGAGGAGGTAATGCTGTAATAAGGTGTGAGGAGGTAAGGCTGTGTGATAAGGTGTGAGGAGGTAATGCTGTGATGAGGTGTGAGGAGGTAAGGCTGTGATAAGGTGTGAAGAGGTAAGGCTGTAATAAGGTGTGAGGAGGTAAGGCTGTGATAAGGTGTGAGGAGGTAATGCTGTGATAAGGTGTGAGGAGGTAAGGCTGTGTGATAAGGTGTGAGGAGGTAAGGCTGTGATAAGGTGTGAGGAGGTAAGGCTATGATGAGGTGTGAGGAGATAAGGCTGTGTGATAAGCTGTAATAAGGTGGGAGGAGGTAAGGCTATGATGAAGTAATGCTGTGTGATAAGCTGTGATAAGGTGTGATGAGGTAAGGCTGTAATAAGGTGTGATGAGGTAAGGCTGTAATAAGGTGTGATGAGGTAAGGATGTGTGATAAGCTGTAATAAGGTGAGATGAGGTAAGGCTGTGATGAAGTAAGGGTCAGCTTACCTCTGAAGTCGCGCAGGTACAGGAACCTCCACAGCGAGGGGTCGCTGGTGGCTGTGTTGAGGTCTTGGCTCACAGCGGAGAGGGAGACCACAGAGTGGACGTCCAGCAGCCTCAGAACACGCAGCTTCAGCTCCGGGGGAAGAACAGCCAGCCCAAACACATCAGGCAGGTCCAGAGCTGGAGCATGCAAAGGAAGAGAGGAGTGCTTCTAGTGACTGCGGCTCACACAACTGTCATAAAACTGTTGTGCACTGTGACAGAAATACAATGAGTTCTGGTGATAAATCTTCCTCCCGACCTGTGAGGGCGCTAAAGAATGGGAGGAGAAGTATCTGGAAGGGCTGGCCTGACAGTTCGTTTCCGGGACCGGGAAGTGGGTCAGCCTGGAAGGAAGCGAGACTCTGTTGTAAGACCGTATTGATTTGACAGGTAAACAAGGGGCAGCTGCAAGTAATAAGGCAGCTGCAACCATTTACCTAGATATCATGCGGGATTACATATAGGGGCCAGGGTAACGCTGTTCTTTTCCTTCGTTTGGGTTAAACAAGAGGAGAGAAGGACTGAGAGAGGAGCTCTCAGAAATATAAAAAGAATAAGTGTTACGTGTTGTGTGTTATTTCTGTCTGTCTATAATTGTCTGTCTTTTTGTCGCACTACTAGACAGTTAAAGCACACCTCAGGAGCTGTCGCCACAAAAGCACTATCCGGAGCACCACTGCACAGAGCACCTGCACGACTGAGTTCACCCAGGACTGGTGACCGTGCATTTGTTTTTCTGTTCAGGACTGTGTGGGATTATTCACGCTCCCCGTGCTTTACACATTGTTGTGTACTGCCGGGGATTTATTATTTGACGGTCGCCAGACCTAAAAACAGCACAATAAACATTTGTTCACCAAATTATCGTTGTCTGTCTGTCACTCCTGCATCGCATCACTGCTACACCTGTTCCCCTTACCATCGTCTTTGCCACATGCACCTACATTCACTGCACTGACCTCAAATGTGGTATAATGAATATTTGTATTTTAAAACATATCTGGTACTACACTAAGCCAAAGAAATTTATTTTTGCATAAGAGAGTGAAACTTTCCCCACCCCAGAAACCTGTGCTCCTGACTGTATGACTCACCCTGCACACCGGGCAGCCCTACTTTTACCTGTTGAGAAACTCAGAGACCCTAAACCAACCACTTCTTAAGGATGGGCCCACATTATTTTGGTAGTACCCAGTTTCTTTACCTATCCTGTATAAATGCACTGTTGGCCTGCTCTGCTTACAAAGTGCAAACCCAGGTTTAAAAGTCTTACCCTGTCTGGCCGACGCCAACAGAGGATACACAAGCTGGTCTTTAAAGACACGGGATAACTTCTGGAGATCCTTGTAGATGTCTGCAGCACTCTCCCCTAAAGCAGAACAATGAAGAGGAAGAGAGAATACATTTAGGAAAACCCTCTACTTACTACAGGTTCTGTGTTGTACATCAACTGAATATACGGCTCCATTCCTAGGTGAGGTTTACATGCAGTGACTTTTAAAAACAGCATTTAAGTTTTGTGAATATTAAAAACGTTATTTAGTCCATTGTGAATATGGCAGTGAGTTATTGTTTTATGTATTATTGTTTTTTTGGGGTTTTTTTTAGTAGTCGCCAATGGATTTTGTACCTCATTTTTTCCCAATTTGGAATCGCCAATTGTACGTATTGATCTCGGTCCACCGCTGCAACCTCCACAGGGGCGCGGTGAACTGAGGACTACCCTGTCGACCTGAGCCCTCCCTACCCGGGCAGCGCTCGATCAATCGTGCACCGCTCCCTGGGAACTCCTGGTCAGTCGGCAAATGACATAGCCTGGATACAAACCAGCGATCTCCAGGCTATTGGGAGCATCCAGCACTCCACGCAGAGCACCTTTACTGGATGTGCCACTCAGAAGCCCCCTTATTATTGCATTTCAAAAATAAGTGTCCCACACTGTATGCTGCATTCACTGCAAACTTACCCTGGCTGCTGTCTGAGACGTAGGAAGGTGGGCTGAGCTGCACTTTGCTCACACTGCGCACCTCACTGTTAATCTTCAAGGTGGCTGAAAGAGAAAGCAGCAGACTCAGATCCAGTACTATTAGCACCCCGGAGGCAGCAGTCCATGTTTTACACACTCAGCATGTCATAGAGTTTTGCCTGTATATTCAGGGAACTAATTGTCCAACTGTGATTTTACTTAAAATGACATTACTTTCCATTACCTTTTTAAGATATTTTCAGTAGCTCTAAGTATTTGCTTAACTATTGATTTATCTTTCAATGGGCTGGGATCTGTTGAAATGTCTTGATTCTGGGTTGGTGGATTTCCACGGCTACCTGTAGTGTCCCTGTACAAGCAGAGTCTGTCAGCTGTTGCTTTACCAGATCTAGCAGGTACCACACGAACATCAGGGTTATGAGAACACTACTTCCACTTGACCAGCCTGTATTACTGGAATAACCCTGTATAAAACTGCATGGGCTCCACTTTGAAAAAGTGGAGTCAGTGAGGAATGAGGAGTCAAACTAAAGGAACTGGGCGCTGTGGAAATTCACTAACTGGAAAAAGGAAGGGCAAGAGAAATGAGAAGTTATAGCAACTCCAATAAATTGCTGGGCTTTTCAAAACAGGCAATTTTTTTTTATAGCACTGTCCCAGGTCATATGAAAAAAACCATCGAGCTATAAAACTCAATATTCAAGCAACTGCACTCCGAGCCATTCAGAACCATTGCAAATACCATAGAAAAGTAAGGGAATGGAAAAAAATTGTGAAGCTCTACTTAATCTTTATGTATCCAGGAAGTATCCTGGCAATCAGATCACAGTGGGGCTAAGCACAATCCTCATCTCTTTACAAGCCTGTTGTCGTGATGAAAGCAGAAATGTACCGTTAATAACAAGGACGTTGCCCATGGGCACAGCGAGCAGCACAGCGGCCCCTCCCTCGCACAGCGGGTGTGTGTACTGCAGTCTGTAAAGCCCTCCAGCCCTCCAACCAGCAGGCATGCCCACTGCCCCTGCTCCGGAGCCCTGCAGAGAAACGGGACACATTAGCAGCTACTATGATTCTCCCAGCCAGTCCCTCTGAAGGGTTTTAAGTGGGCAGGTATCAATTCAAACAGAAAGAACCCTGTTAAAAGCATGCTTATTGCACTCGAAAGAAGTTCTCAGTGAATCTAACTCCTAAACAAATTCCGATGCATGTCCTTGGAAGCGCGGTTTGAGTGATCCACTCTTGAACCCCGGAATGTGGAATTTCACTAGACACAAGCAGTAAATAGGAGTCACTGAAACTGATGAATTATTGAACACTCCGTATACACAGTCCCGGAGGGCCATTCCATTCCAGGTTTAACAGTTAAAATGATGTAATTAACTACTTCATGGTCTCGAGGATGCAGGTGTATTTGGTTCAATTAAACAGCGTAGAACAGGGTTGCAATAAAGACTAGGATTGGAAGGGACAACTTTGGATATAATTTTTAAAAAGCAAATAAATAAAAAAAAGTTAAGACAAATAATTGCAGCTCAAACATAGTGGTTTAATAGATTTGGTTAGCTATTAACTATTCGATCATTCACACTGCCAGAATACATTGTCTTATTATCACTGATCGGCACTTGAAAATGCGTTGATTACAAATGATGGGAAAAGCATCACTTCATGTTAGCAGTTTTTTTGTTTTATTTAATACATGTTAAAAGGAGAATTGCTTGGAATTTCAGAGTATCTGCAGAGAACGACAACAAACTGTGCGGAACTGCACAGCAGTCTTGTGATGTAGACTTTCCTTTGGATGCTACTGAAACATTGTGGTGTTTTATTTTCTTCATAAGTTTAGGTGCTTTAACATTTAGCTCAGAAGCTGCTCTTCAGTTGTAATTGCCTGGCATTGAAACACGTAAAACAAGCTAGTTCAGACAGTTCTTTATAATGAGTAAAAGCCAGAGCCATCTGCGTATTGCCAGCATATCAAAAGAAAACCTAAAAGTAGCTGTTCGCTAGATGGCGCTGGCTCTTACTTCTATAAAGACACTTTGTTACCTGCATTTTCTATGATTTTTTTTATTAAAATGGTTTTATCCATAGGAGCAAACTGTGTGACGTAAGCCAACGCTTCGATATCCCTGCTGGGCGTGTCAGTGAGTGTTGCCGCCTGCTTCTTACCTTTGGTAGGTAGCCCGTCTCCTGCATCAGAAGATGCACGGCCACCACCAGTGCATCACAGGGGCTGCTGCTCTGAGCCAGGTGATAGAGGGTCTCTAAAGAGTGGGGCACCTTCCCATCCACCGCCTCACTGCACAGCATGGGCTCGGGAGTGAAGCCACCCGCCCCTTCATCACGATCACTGCGTCCTGGGACTGTCTCCATCGCAGAGCCCCTGAACCCCGCCTGCACAGCACACAGCACAGCTCAAACACAGGGGCGGGTGTGATTCAAAAGGACAAGGGTCTAAACAGTATCTAATACCACCCCTTATAAAAAGTATCCCAAGTTTTTGCACTGTAGTAGGAAAAAATGGCAAAGTGAAAAGGAAGACTGGACAACAAAAAGATAGGACAACCAAACAAGAGGGGAATGAGGCTGTTCTACTAATTCAAAGCTAATTCTGCTGAGAGGCGTGTCGAGCAGCCTGACCAGAATGAAGACACTGTAGGTTCCGTTCTAAACCTCTTACCAATCCCTGAACCATTAGTGTTAGCTTACCTCACGGGAGAATGGTGGGAACCAACACAAAAAATACATACTAAATGACTTGCTATGAATTTTTTATATACAAAAATAAATGTTTAAATTAAAACGGGTCCCCGAGTGTTTCACCTGGTAGAAGCACAGCCGGGTGGTGTGCAGGGTGAGTCATACAGCGCAGGTTCACGTCCTGGACGATTTCCTCTCAATTTGGAATGCCCAATCGCTTCTTCCCCTCATCGCAGCAATTCCCCACATGGCTCAGGAGACCCAAAGGTTCAGTGGGTGTCCTCCGATCCACAACCAAGCCAGCTTCCTTTTTCATCCAGGAACTCGAGAATGGATGTCCGCTCTGAGCTCGCTGGGCGCCTGGCCAGCAGGGTTCGCTGTAGCGCGATGTGGAGAAACAGTCCCTGACGGTTTTGCTTCCCTAACCCACGGGAAAATCCCCAGTAAAGACTGGCAGCTTCCCACAGCCAGGACGAGAACCTGTGCAGGATAACTCGCCTTGCGCTGTATGACTCGCCTTGCACTGCACACCATGAGGCTGCGCTTCTACCAGGTGAACCCCTATACAAATATTTTGTAACCTTTCAGATGTGATTATTATGTGATTATGAGGCACTGGTTCTCTTCTCCACTTGACTTGCCTCTGGCCAGTGACCCGCTGTATCCTTGCTGTGCTGATGCAATGTGCTTCTGTTCTCCTCACTGTGGGAAGGTCCGGGCTGTGTCTGTGTCTGCAGCTGCCTGGGAGTTGAGGGGAGAAGGTGGTTCTGGGCTGGAGAATAGCTGGGAGCTAGGGGGAGAGGTTGGTTCTGGGCTGGAGAAGGGCTGGGGGCTGGGGGGAGAGGTTGATTCTGGGCTGGAGAAGGGCTGGGGGCTGGGAGGAGAGGGTGGTTCAGGGCTGGAGAAGGGCTGGGGGCTGGGGGGAGAGGTTGATTCTGGGCTGGAGAAGGGCTGGGGGCTGGGAGGAGAGGGTGGTTCAGGGCTGGAGAAGGGCTGGGAGCTAGGGGGAGAGGGTGGTTCGGGGCTGGAGAAGGGCTGGGAGCTAGGGGGAGAGGGTGGTTCGGGGCTGGAGAAGGGCTGGGAGCTAGGGGGAGAGGGTGGTTCGGGGCTGGAGAAGGGCTGGGAGCTAGGGGGAGAGGGTGGTTCTGGGCTAGAGAAGGGCTGGGAGTTGTGGGAAGAGGGTGGTTCTGGGCTGGAGAAAGGCTGGGAGCTGGGAAGGCCTCTGGCAGGACCACACAGATGAGATCCCCAGACACAATACCGCAGGCCGACAGGGTCTGCCCAGTGTCTGTGAGAGCTTCCTTGCCATTCAGGGAGAGGGTGAATTCTGAGCCAGAACTGCGAATGAAGTACAAGACAACACAATAGAAATAACTCATTCACCCATTCCAGGTTTTACTACAAGCTTGATTAGCCAGTGTCTAGATAGGTAACAAGCTCAGGTGTGTCTGAGATCAAGAGTAACCTGCTTTGTTAATGTATTTTTTATAGATATTATTTTGTTTTAAATCAGTCCCAACTGTAGCCGTCTGTTGGGACTAATAATAATATTTAACATTACTACGCTGTTACGTGCCGCTGTTTCAGAATTTTTTTTGTACCTTTTCGTTTTGAAGCAACGCACTATCCGCATCCTTTTTCGTTTCTGATTGCTGTCTGTCTAAATGCCGCTGGATCGTAGCTCGACGTATGTGATCCAAAGAAACACTGCAGGCTGTACAAATTAGTTTGCCACCAGTAGAATGCAAAATTATTGCACACGATCCGCTGCAGTAATAATTGCAGATTTTTTGTATTCATTTTGGACACTCGCAAAGTGTTCACTCGCTTAACAATATCAGTTAAGATCTCCGAGGACACTACACCCTCCCTGAATGCCCATATCTACCAATCAGTGAGGCGAGCCCAGAGTGGTTATTGGCTGCTGGTAAGTGTCAATCAATAAATCCTGTCCCGTTTTCTTTCTGAAATTTTAACAAGCTTCTAATCACATCAGGAACCCGGACCGATACACATAACTTAATTGGATGAGTAATGTACTGTGTAAGTGTAAGCGAATCCACGTGGGAGAAACGCTTCTCTGAGCACGCCAGTATGTGACGCGTTTTTGGTCCTGTTGTATATACTGATTCGGCCAAAACATGTATGAAAGAGATATTCTACATATCTTGGTTGCAATGTGGCCAGTAAATTAATTAATAATAAATCCACATACATGTATGAAAAAGATATTATACATATTGAAGTATGGCGACACAAAATAAAATGATCAACCAGAGTTGTCGCTGTCGAAAGTTCAGTTGCAGGAAAGGCTAGGCTACCCCTCATGTAGTTTTGAAAAATGACGACATAGTTGAGAATGTAGTTCTCGCTGCAGATGCAAATCTAAGGGACTATGCAAAGTCATGTAAAGTTGGCTGCTAAAAGGGACTGCTGCTTTCGCTAGCAGAAGCTGGGCCACGTAATTCAAAAATTATAACCAACAGCAAGTTTAAAAAAATGAGAGATTTAATTATTTCCATGTGAATAGGCCATAATGTTAATTTAGTTTTCAAACCTTGTTTTTTTTTCTCCTTTGGACAGTGGGGTTGATTTTTCTTCTTAATTTACTGTTATGCTTACACTGGAAATTAGTCAGATTTTACACAAAACAAGGCAAAGGCTAGTGACGGCAGGAATATGAAAATTGGAGAGTGCTATATTTAAATGCCAATGTATTTATCAAACATGTCTTAAAACACCATTTGTTTGAATGAGTTTTTTATACCATGCTCTACAAAAAGAGGACTTATTGTTTGCGAGGGATTTTTTTCCCAGCATTTTAACTTTAATGATCGATAATCATTGTTAGAATTTGCACGATAATCGATGTCAATGTCAGGGTTCGATTTAAAACAATATTAAACAGTATCATCTTAATATTTATCACATCTCATAATGCTAAACAAACTGAAGAGTGAGGATACGACTCGACACACATGAGAAAAATAAAAACGTGTCAATAAGCCAGTTCATGTCTGCAAATATAGGTAAAACAACTTCCATTGCTGACTTCGGGTCAGTTACAATGACAGCAGAATTGTTTGCTGAAAATCAATTACAACGAGTTGTTATGCTGCAGTAATTACAATTCTAATTACTATTGCACTAAAAAGTAACATAGTCAACTACCCACATTAACACGTTTACTCTATGTATTCTAAATAACCAGGCAATAAATCACAGGTACAAATACAGAATCATACAAACAAATGAGGTCCCCAAACGTGGTTGAAAATACAGGAATACCAAATCTATGCGTAATTGATCAATTATATGGTATAATTACAATTACGCAGGTGTGCCAAGTTTGGACTGCAATTACAATTATACTGTAACTGCAATTAATTACAAATTACACAATCACATTGTAATTGAGCCCACGTCCTCTCCATAGTAAACCTTTCACTTAGTAAGTGAAAGCCCCGTCTCACAGAGCCCTGTCCTTGAAGGACGTGTGTGCAGCACAGGAGAAGGAGTCTGGATTCAGCCACCAACCTGTAGCCCAGACAAGACAATAGGGACTCCCTGAGGGTGCTGCTCAGCTCAGCTAGTGTCGGATCTGCTCCGCTCAGCTCCACTCGAGTGGTCTGTTTATTGACCCGGACCCGCAGCTTCATCCTTCACCAGCTCATTCAGGTAATAGCTGTGGAAAGCAGAGCCACGTGGGGTTCAAGAATAGGGCTGTCAACAGGTATAGAACTAGCACAGATAGGACTGTCCAACAGGTACAGAACTAACACTGGGACAGACACTGACAAACGCTGCTTGAAATGTATTCAGTGGCAACAATGACCGCGTTTGTATTGGTTCATACCACAGAATTTATGAATGCCTATCAAAAATATGCAAAAGGAAACCAAAGCATAGACTAGGTCTGAAATAAATAGCACATATTCTTCTGTGATTCTTTCTTTAACCCATTAACTACCAAAACAAAATCAAGCTGTATTAATGTAATCTGATACATTTCAATGTAGACATAACTAACACAATTACAGTAAGTTATCATAACAATACAGTCAGACATATTAAATAACAGGTAGATGCCGGTTGGAACCGTAAAACGTACAAAGTAGCCTGTCCTCAAATAAGGCCAATGGCATTTAATGGGTTAATAGGTAATTTGATGAGGTCCCCCTGTTTTGGAGGCTGTGTGGTCCAGGTGGTTAAAGAAAAGGGCTTGTAACCAGGAGGTCCCCGGTTCAAATCCCGGCTCACTCACTGACTCACTGTGTGACCCTGAGCAAGTCACTGAACCTCCTTGTGCTCTGTCTTTCAGGTGAGACGTTGTTGTAAGTGACTCTGGAGCTGATGCATAGTTTACACACCCTAGTCTCTGTAAAGTCCGGGACAGGCGCGGCGCAGCACCGCTGGGCATTTTCATGGTGATTTGGGTATAACTGCTGAATCCTATTTTGCGGACATAAAAACATCTGAAGTGCTACATTTACAGAATTGACAGTTAGATTTAAATAACAGGTAGACGACACGTTATGTCAGGACTTGCTAATGAGATGCATGGTGGTGCTGTGTTTCGTTTTGCCGGGTCAGTGTTTTGGTTTCGTTTCTGTTTCTAGTAGATACTACTGGATACTACTGTACTGGGCAATGACTCTTTAATTAGAAGTCACTGTTTTAATTTATGAGAGTTGCTTCTGTTTTATTTTAAATAAAAACACGCTTTCTATTTGTATGCACGCGATACATCATTTCAGACGTTTCGTTATCTCAGAACGTTGTCTGAAAATGTTTAACAAAATAAATTAATAATAATAATAATAATAATAATAATAAACCAAAGCTACAGTGCTTATTTTTACAAAAACACATATTGTTTCTTTTTAAATTTACAAAAACTATAATTCCACTGTTCTAACGATCAACATAAAAAATGCCATTATACAACCTTAATGCGTGATCCGTAAAAAATACAAAGATGCTGCATGAACGACTCGGTCACATAACGTTCATTTACACATAAATTACTACATAAAAAGCTCTATACTTACTAGTTCCTTACTTACTAATACTACTGACCGTCCAGAGACGGTCATTCATGTTTCATATAAATGTCTGTTTACTTTCTGGTGTGTCACTCTTACAGTAAACCTTCAAATCCAGTATGTTTACTCACTTATACTAACACTGCAGGCAGTCGCAGGACCCTCCGCCAAACTTAAGGCAAATTTCACAAGTTCAAGATCGAGGAAAACCACAGAGAGAGTAGAGGGCCAAACAAGCCAAGAACCAAAAGCGAAGCGGCAATTCTGTCTACCAGATAAAAACGGAATAATATCTCGTGCTGTAGAAATAAAATACGTTTTAACACTAAATAAATATTTTACACATGCATGAATTGGTGGTTGATATATAATCTTCAATTTTTTAGGGTAAACGTAAATCTGATTTATGTTACGCTTACATCTTTTGGTCGCTCTGAGGATCCGTAGTTAAGTCGATGAGATAAATGCGCAGTGACCGAAGTGTTTTTCTATAGTGTCGGTGCTTGGCTTTAAATTTCATCGGAACAGTTTGCAACGCAGAAATATTATTCAGAATGAGCCGAAGCTACAATGACGAGCTGCAATACCTGGATAAAATCAGTAAAAACTGCTGGCGCATAAAAAAAGGGTTTGTCCCGAACATGCAGGTAAATCGTGACTCTCATGCGTTGCCTAAACAAAATGAATGGAAGAGTGACTCAGAAATAAAAATCAGCGCTGGCATACCACACGGGCTGTGTAGTCTTGTGTAGTGTGCATTGTGCACGGAAGTGGACAGTCTTCGGGTGTTTAAAACATTGTAAAAATGCGTTTAATTTAGGGTAGCATTATCAAAATACTGTGCGTGTCGCGTACTGTAAATGAGAAGGAAGCTTCCAGACCGTCGTATTCATTTTTGACTTGGCTGTTGCCACACAGAGCAGTGCAGGAAGTATATTTAAAAATACGGGTTCATTATATTTGTAGACATCTATCTATTCGTGGAAATGCAAGTTAACTAAATACACGTGTTGTACCAGTTTGTAGAAATATGCCGCTTATTTATATACAGCAGTACCATACATGTCGACCATGATACTGTAGTGTTGGAAAACATGGAATGAGGATGGACTCGCAGTTTGCGAAGCATGCGGACTTGCGAGAGAAACACGCGTTCTTTTCTGAAAAAAGACTAACACTGGAGATAGCAGACTGCTCGTTCCAAAATGCAGATACTACTAGTGACAACTGACAAAAGCCAAAACCACATAGTCTACAGCTTCCTCGCTATGCAAGGCTGTAACAGACAATAAATAACAGCACTGTGAAGGTAAAGGTGCTCCAGCACTCTAAGGAGATTTGTAGAATGCAAACACAGGTGGGGAGAACAGATAAGATAAGGGTCCAGAGTTTTTGCTATTAGCACTAGACTTCATGCACTCAGCACTGGGTTTCATATACACCACACTGCTTACACTGCACCATGAAACAGGCAGGGTGTGGTCCCCAGGTGACTCGCGACAAACGGATGTAATGTTATTTGCAAATCTCACGCCATTTTGCAGTAATACTTCATATAGAAATGTCGAATAATGTAGAAATATGTTGACAATAGCACTCTGTAGAAATGTCGACTATAGGATCTGTAGAACAGAAATTCCGTACTCTTGCAGAATATACTACAACAAATCTGCAGATCACTGTGGCTAACTAATATACTGATATTTATTACATGGTGAAAGCATTGTAAAGCCCATAGAGGCATGGTAAATGCGTAGTATAACTATGGGGAAAACATCATACAAGTGCAGAAATAGCATGATGAGCGTTTCTCTGGGCATGCTGCAGATGAGTGAATGTGTGTGTGTGTGACCGCTCTGCTTGGTGTCTGGTCCCTGCAGGTGGAAGGGGTTTTCTATGTGAACGACCCACTGGAGAAGCTGATGTTTGAAGAGCTCAGGAACGCCTGTCGAGGGGGAGGTAAGAGGCGAGAGCAACCTGAGATTGAGAACCACTGTGCCTCTCTGTGCAGGACTGAAGTTTACAACTAGTGTGATACCATTCTGCATAAGCTTATATACTGATCTGGAATCTAGAAAGAAAAAAAAAGAAGGGAAAGAGGGGACTTGATTGAAGTCTTTAAAATCATAAATGGTCTAGATAAAGTTAACCCAGGACACGACTTCAAACTTAGCATAGAGAGAAAGAGGGCAAAATGTTATGATACTATAACTCCACATGCATGTAAAGATATCCCTGCTGTACCTGGTGATAGTTTAGGAGGAATCAGCACTCAGTGTTTGGCTGCTTCTTAACCCCTCCAGGTACACAAGGAATTGAGCGCTTGCTGTTCAAACAGTTTAAAATACATTTGAGAGTGACTTCAGTGTCATGAAGAAACTGACAATTTCGATGATCAGATCCAACCTGGCAGTACATTTTAAACCCTGTTTCGTGCACCTCCTTGCAAAAATAAGAAAGTTAGTGTTATTTAATTTGTGGGACACACATGTCTCTTGTACTTTTTAAAGAGCTAAATAACAAAGGTTGGATATTCATGAAACTGCATAATAGAGCTTGACGTGAACTAGGGAATCAAGTTTTGTTTGAAGTCTGACTTGCTATATATACAGTACACCCTTGCTGTAATGAACCTGTTGGCGTCCAGGCATTTTGTTCATTATATCGATGGGTTCGTTATAGCGAAAGGTCACAACGATACACTGTTGGAGTAAGTTAATGAGATGAGATTGTGAATAGAAGTAGAATTACATGTACCGGTTCTCATGTATGCAGTATTCTGCCTTTGCTTGATCCTATTCATTAAAGAATTAAAACGCAGAACACGAAGAAAAAATCTTGAATTGAAGCTGAACTTTTATTCAAAATCAGTCTGACACGAATCATTTCAAAATGCACCAAAACTTAATCAACATGCAAGAATCCCAAACTTCAAAATTGAACAGGATATTGGGAAGTCAGTATGGCCTAGTTGCCAATGGAGGAATACAGTTTTCTATGCTTTTATCAGTCTAGTATGTTTTATGACCATACAGTGTATGAGCAGAAGTTTACAAGTTTCTTTGCTTCATTTTCAGGGTTTGGTGGCTTTCTTCCTGCTATGAAACAGATTGGCAATGTGGCTGCATTACCTGGAATTGTTCATGTGAGTGCACTATTTGGAGCTTTGTGTTTTCAAATCATCACTTTGAGGTCTGTCCTAATGATTGAAATCACCAACATTTTACTCTATACAGACGTAATTGTAGCTACCAAGATGACTCTTACCTGCTTTACACTTCCATTGGCTACGTAGGTGTAAACTGTGCAGTTTTGAAAGAAACACATTATGTAGCTACAATTACTTCAATCCTGCAGGTATTTCCTTCCAGGTTTTACTTATTTACTGCTTTATTAACATTTAAACACAATTTAATATACAGGGTAATTGGAAAGTAAGTTTACCACATCAACGCATCATATCATTGATGTCGTAAACTTACTTTATAATCACCTGCACACAGTGGACAGATGTGTAGTTTGAGGTGTTTTGCATTTGTGGTAGTGTATATCTGCCATGCCATTTCTCATTCTGTAGATGCAATACAATGTACCCATCAAGGAGACATTTGTATTTTTTTTCTTTTTTTTCTTTCTTTTTAATCTCCTAATTCGAGCTACCCTCCAACACGGCATCTGTTGAGTTAAGGCTTTTAACAGCAGTTTACATTTTAATGCAATTCATTATTTGAATCTGGTTTAAAATGTGTCCACTTTTCTGTATTGATTGTTTACTGTGTTGTGTTTAATTTAACTCAGATTCAATTAAGAAACATGTCGCGTTAAAACTAACATTCTAGACTAAAGACTTTTTGGAGCAAATATATGAGCATCACAAGAAAACAAAACAAGAATAATCTCATTTTATTTGTGAATATTAAAACATTTTCCTACTTCCCTCTGATTTGTGAAGATGTTACTATTCAGCGCTGTATTCAAGCACACTTGAGATTGCTCATGTTGCAGTTTGAAAATGCAGTGCTCCAAAAAATGAAGGACTATAGAGTGGTATTAAGCATGTTTATACAGGCACTGTCGGTGCGCAGAATCAATGCAAGCCCTGTGATGAAGACCTGATACTTGAAATCCTTTAGTTCAGGTTTGGGGGACTGATAACGCTTAGAATATATAGAATGCCTTCTAGGGTGCTGTGTGATACAAGCTGATATCCACTCTGAGAGCTCGTAGCCTACTGGCCGTGATGACCTTCAGTGAATGAAAATCAGGTTGTGTACTATATTTATAATATATATAATTAAATGAGAATATAGCAGATCTTAATGTGACATCCTTTCTATCTGAAGTAAGCCAGGGATGGAAGTAAGACTCCTACTGCATAGCAGTTTCACCCGTTCCAGGTTTTATACTACAAGTTTGATTAGCCACTGTGTATAAGTAACAAGCTCAAGTGTGTTTCATTATTAAACTCATAGTAAAACCAGGAATGGATCAAACTGCTATGCAATTGGTAGTCTTCTTTCCATCCCTGCAAGCCATCTGAAACTACCTGAGACATTTTTGATGGCTGGATCACTCGGTATCAGGCTTTACTGTATATGCTGTGCATCCCTTGGTCCCTGCACTAGCACAGATAGCATCCTGATATACTGTGTAGTAGTAAGGGTTGGAGCGAAAGCCACAGTGAAACGAATCTCCTGCTTTCACTCCCAGAGGTCCATTGGTCTGCCGGATGTGCACTCTGGTTACGGGTTTGCTATTGGAAACATGGCTGCCTTTGACATGGACAACCCTGATGCTGTGGTCTCACCAGGTAAGAGGCTCCAACCACATTGACTTCTTCAATGAAGGTCTGCATTAAAGTCCAACTTGGTATGGATATGAAGCGTCTTGCAAGTCCTCCTTGTTGTTTTAGATTTGTTTTGCATCTGTTTTTAGTCCTTCCATTTAGGTAACTTTTTAAAAAGCCAAGTTTAAATCCCTGTTTTATTTATTAACATTTAATGACTTGTAATGTGTTTCTACGTGTTCGGTTGAGAGTTATTTTCTCTTGCACTTTGTGTGACAGGCCTGATTTTGCTTCGCTCGTGGGCCTGACAAAGCAAGGAGTTTGTGAAAAACTCTTAAATTGATTTAGAGGTAACCACAGAACACTTGGAAACATGCAGTACACCAGAGTGTAACCATTAACCTGTCCCCCTGCAACATTCGTGTTTAGGATATATTTCTTGCATCCACAGGGGATAGGTTAATGCTTACACCCTGGTGTGCTTGATGTGTTTAGAGCAGTGCTTCCCAAGCCTGGTTCTGGGGACCCCCTGTGTCTGCTGGGTTTTATTCCAACTGAGCTCTCAGTTACTTAACTAAATCCTTAATTCAACTGATAATTTGCTTAATCAGACCTTTTTTATTTGTTTTCAGCTCCTAACGTAAACAGTTACAGATTTCAAGTTAGCTGTAACATTTTATAAGTAACGTGAACTCTGACACTTAAAGGTCTAATTAAGCAAATTATTAGATTTTAGCAGACACAGGGGGTCCCTGGGACCAGGATTGGTAAGAGTTCTTTAAAATGTATTATTTTTTAAATCCCAGGATATGGTGATGAGGAAGATTTTAACAAGAATGATAAATATGTTTAGAAAACTCTGCTATTTTTATGTTCGTACCAAATTGCTCTTTAGGTGTACCAATAGTTTGTAGAGAATAGAAGTGCCCATGTGTTTTACGTGAGCACCAACACTGACGAGTGCTGTTTGTGAATATGGCAAGAAGATACATGACATCTTAGTTGTTTGCTTGTAGTGTTGCATGGTTAGCAGGTGGTCAGTTGGAGACTGCGGTAGACTCTGTGGTTACAGTGTTCTTCCTGCGCTGTGTCTGTCAGGTGGGGTGGGGTTCGATATTAACTGTGGAGTCCGACTGCTGCGCACAAACCTGGATGAAGGTGATGTCCAGCCCGTCAAGGAACAGCTCGCTCAGTCCATGTTCGACCACATTCCCGTGGGAGTGGGATCCAAGGGCGTCATCCCCATGGGAGCCAAGTAATAATTATTATTATTATTATTATTATTATTATTTTTTTTGTTATTGATATTGTTACAAAAAAAACAAACTAAATTTAAAAAACAAATGAACTGATACAAAAAAAATTCCTCCTTACATGACCTATTTTTCTAGAAAATAGTTTTGTAATATAAATAAAAAACTGTTTTTACATTGGAAATGTACAGTACTGTTCCTATTATAGAAATTAACTGGAATCACATGTTGGAAGTATACAGTTGAGTTCTAAGGCAGCCTTGTGTCTGACATCTGTGTGTGTCTCTCCAATGTCTGTATGTCTTTTAATGTGTGTGTTTCTGTATCTAATGTGTGTGTGCGTTCGTGTGATGCAGGGATCTGGAGGAAGCTCTGGAGATGGGGGTGGACTGGTCCCTGCGGGAGGGCTATGCCTGGGCAGAGGATAAGGAGCACTGCGAGGAGTACGGCAGGATGCTGCAGGCCGACCCCAGCAAGGTCTCCTCCAAGGCCAAGAAGAGGGGGCTCCCGCAGGTATGTCTCCCCAGCCTTTCAACAGACAGTGGGGAGTCTGTCTCACCTGCCTTTCACAGGGAAGGGGTACAGATCAGAAGAGGGGGCAGTCTGTCTCACCTGCCTTTCACAGGGATGGGGTACAGATCAGAGGAGGGGGCTGTCTGTCTCACCTGCCTTTCACAGGGATGGGGTACAGATCAGAGGAGGGGGCTGTACAGGTGTGTCTTGAGGAGGCATTGGAAGGTGCTGTTTTTTGTTTTTTTTTTTTTAATAAAAAAAAAACTACACACACTGACTGTTTACACGCTGTCCCGTTTGGTTTTCGGTATGAATTTGTAATCTACTGAGTTGTTGGAGCAAATTGAGTTCAATGAAAGCTGACTTAAAATACAGATGCAGAAAGGGATGCAATGCTGCTCTATATGTTTTTTGTGTGTGTCGTGTGCAGTCGTCCCCCCCCCCCCCTCCCCTCCCCCCGCAGTGTGGTTTGTGAAACATTAATGACCGTAACCCCCTGAGAAATACATGAAACAAATTTTTGAAATCCTCTTTCTTTCAATATCGCTTGTAAGCGATGGGGGATTTGAAAGTACTGTTTCTGGAACTGAAAAGAGAGGTTTTCAAGTCCAGAGATCTGTAGATTTTCAGTGCACCGTGGCAGGTAAAAGGCTGGCCTGAGCAGATCCAGGAGAGTAATCCATGTGTTTTGTGCTGCAGCTGGGGACCCTTGGCGCTGGGAATCACTATGCTGAGATCCAGGTGGTGGATGAGATTTACAATGACTATGCTGCCAAGAAGATGGGCATCGATCACAAGGGCCAGGTGTGCGTCATGATCCACAGCGGCAGCAGGGGGCTCGGGCACCAGGTGGCCACAGGTAACCCAGATCACCTCCAGTCATTGAAACAGCATTCAAAACCGTACTACTATTACTATTGTTTAATGCATCAGAGCAGAAATTATATTAGAGCAGTGGTTCTCAAACTAGGGGGCGTAGACTGTATCCTGGGGGGCGGGTGTTAGAAGGTTCAGAATGTGTTTTTTTTTTTTTTTTTTAATAATACTTCCACCAATCGGAGGGTTGCATACAGTACTTGTAGAGGTCCTGCCCTCTATCAGACTGCTATGCAGAACATGTTAAAGAAGTGCTTGAAGAGAGAAAGAATTTGTCCGCTATCAAAGCGGATATGAGTGGCAGTGATGAAGCCAGTCTGCTTGAAATCATTAAAGGTAGACTGGACATTTTTATCAATGGATTTAAAAAATCTAGAATTGATGATGTGAACAGAAACTGCCCCTGCTACTGTAGTAGGACTGTTCTTTTTATGTTAAGGCTTTTTGTGTTATTTTTAGTTTAAGGTTTAACAGCCAAAATTGTCTGTGTCAGACTTGTCTGACAAAATAGTTGAGCTGTTATTGTCAATACATTGTAGATATGACTATTACTGAAGTCACCCACTGTGCAGGTATTGCAAAGTCCATAAACAAAATGTTAAAATAAATTAGTTCTGCACTGTAAAAAAAGAGCTGATTTTGCCAGTGCTTGCTAGTCTATTAGTCAGTTTAAAATTATTTTGAAGCATTTGCATTTCAGCTTTATTGTTAGTTTTCTCACATGGCAATACTGCCCTACAATTACTACATGAGACGGTGATCTTCCACTGTGTTATGTTGTGAACCATAGCAAAACTGATGGATAGCAGACGTTTACGTAATGAAATATATTTATTTGAATGTTTTTAGTATTAAAAGCATAAATGCAAAACTGTTCTGTTGTCGCAGCAGTGGGAGTGAGGTGGGAAGCATCGCATTGTCAAATCACTTGTCAATTCTTGTGCCTTTTTATTATAAATGAGTCTTCCATTCACCGCGGGACTGTGAATTGTTCCAGAGTCATTTATTAATCCCCTACCCTTCAGTTTAACTATGTGTTTGTATTTTGTTTCATTTAAAGGTTATTTGCTATAGGGGGCACTTGAAGTACACTGTTAATACAGCTGGTTATTTGTATGTTTTTCTGTATAGCAGCATGTATGAGTTATACATTATGTAGTAGATTCAAATAAATGTATGGCCTGACAGATTTGTTTCATGGATTTTGTGGCCCTCTGCTACCTGAAAGGTGTCCGTCCCTAGTCCAGGACATCTCCCTCCTGCATAAATGATTGTCAGACCTCCCCAGGTTTGAGTTTTAGGATGGTGGTGTTAAGATCTATCACCTTGTTAATATAAATTGTGCAGTGATATTCTCAGAACTGCACGCCGTAATTTGGTGAGAATTACAGGGTGGGGTGGGGAGCTGGTTGGGAGGGGTATGTACCAAACTGCGTTTTCTGAATACAGGCTGCTGCTGATGTTGAATGGTTGTGTTGTCCAGATGCCCTGGTTGCGATGGAGAAGGCAATGAAGAGAGACAAGATCATAGTGAACGACCGGCAGCTGGCCTGTGCCCGGATCTACTCTCAGGAGGGGCAGGACTACCTGAAGGGCATGGCTGCAGCCGGGAACTACGCCTGGGTCAACCGCACCTCCATGACCTTCCTAACCAGACAAGTAGGGGACGACTCTGGGTAGACGGCTCACTTTTTTTAAGAATTTGTGGTGCACAAACAGATTATTGAGCACCACAGAAATCCAGCTGACAATCGGGTGAGGGTCATTGTTGTTGTTGGGCTAATTTAACACTCCAAAGTGAAACAAGTGAAGAAACCGCTCCAGTTTGTGCTGAAATCTCCAGAAGGGCTGCTGATTTTAATATTAATGCAGGGTTTGAAACTCACACTCGTCTGTCTGTAGGTTGGCTATTGGTTGTTCATGCAGCTATAAAGGAAGGAACAATATATTTAACAAGGGTTGCTCAAATTCCTGGCTATGAAATAATTTAAATAATATACTGGGTTGATGGTAGTTCAGAAACCCAGAACTGAGTGAATGAACTGCAAAACTGTGGTGTAAGGATTCCTTAAACTACTGCACAACTAACAAAAAATGAAAAAATGAGAAATATGCAACTTCTAAAAATTCTAATTGTTAATTTGATCATGAACAAGTATGCCAGCAGCATACATCCCACTCCACGGTTGTAAATTCAAGATCCGAGCTACTGGTTTGTAAATCCAGGACTGGGTGCAGGGCTGGCGTGAATTTCTAACCCTGTAATGTGTCCCGTTGTGTGTCTCAGGCCTTCGCCAAAGTGTTCACCACGACCCCTGATGACCTGGACATGCATGTGATCTACGACGTGTCCCACAACATCGCCAAGGTGGAGGAGCACGTGGTCGACGGGAAGCAGCGCACTCTTCTGATCCACAGGAAGGGGTCCACGAGGGCCTTCCCCCCACACCACCCCCTCATCGCCGTCGACTACCAGGTACTTGTATCCAGGGGCACAAAATCCCTCCGGTTGAATGCCCCCTTGGTTTTCCCTTTTAATGTTTAAGGGTGTTGCAGAAAGTAGCCCACACATGTAAGTCCATACCCTAGATAAAGTTATCCTTAAGGGTAATACTTAATATTAAGTGGTCAATTTCAGTGAACTAACTGTAACGTAATAGCTGGGGCTGATGGTGTGGTTCATACGGAAGACGGTTCTACTGACAAATGGGTTGAATTCTGACAGGTGAAATGTGTTGGGTGGTTTCAAACTGGTGTTGACATTCATCCCTATCGCACCACCACTAGCAGTTCAGTATAACTGGCAGGCTGTCTGCTTCAGTGAGCACCAGGTATGAATGACAGTAGGGGGTGTTCGTTCTCGTGTTATTTTTTAAACCTATGATACTTTTATGAGGAAAGGAGGCCATTCGGCCTATCTAAGCTCGTCCGGTCCTGAGTAGTTGATTGATCTTAAAACTGTGATTACTGCCCCAATAACATGACTAGGTAACCCATTCCATACCCTCGCCACTCTCTGTGTGAAGAAGTGTCTCCTACCCTCTGTCCTGTCTATCTCCACTTACTTTCCAACTGGGTCCTCTGGTCTGGGTTTCTGTACTGTGCTTTAAGTATTTGGTACTATTTCAGCTCAAGAATTTAAAGACTTCAGTCTTCTTTGTCCGAGGCTGAAGATATTCAGCAGCTCATTCCTTTAAGCCTTATGATTAGTCTGGTTGTAACCAGTCAGAAAAGCCGATAAGATGCTCTCCATCACTTATTTTATAAATTACTGCAACATGCATTTGTGTAGAAACAGTACTGTAAGTGTGCAGCATTTCATTGAATATGAGAAAGTGTGAAGAAATATTGAATATGAAAGGTGTACATTAAGGAGAACACCACCTATTTATGACAACGCATAAGAAAATGTTTAAACATTTAACACTTGGCTAATGTTTAAAATGTAAACTAAATGCTAGTCAGTGTGCTAGGATGTAGGTACAAAAGTGTGAGGAGAAGCTCTCGTTGTGACTGCCTTGGACAAATTAAGCACCAAATACAAATAGAATGATTTAGTAGTCATTTTTAATGACTGTTATGCAATCCCCAGTTCTGCCCTGTGCCGTGTGTGACCTCTTGTGTGTTGCTCTCTCAGCTGATTGGCTGGCTGGCCGGCCGTCCTGCCTGTGTCTGATCTCTTGTGTGTTCCCTCAGCTGACCGGGCAGCCTGTCCTGATTGGAGGCACCATGGGGACGTGCAGCTACGTTCTGACCGGTACCGAGCAGGGCATGACCGAGACCTTTGGAACCACCTGCCACGGAGCTGTACGTGTTTATTATCCTGTTAGAAAATGAGAAGTTGTTTGCGATGTAAAATGACAAGAAACTATGGGGTTACCTGGGATTAGCCCTAAAAATAAGTGGGTGGTGCTGTAAAATGCTAACAATACTATACTGTATAAGAAATTCCAGTGATGGGTTAGTCAGAACTCCAGTGCATCTTGTCTTGTGTACAAATTCAGTTTAGTTCCTGGGTCCCATTGTTGTGATCGTTACCGTGTGTGTCAGTGAGTGGTCTCCAGGAATGTTTTGATGTGTCTCTGTTGTGTTTTCAGGGGCGAGCGATGTCCCGTTCAAAATCGCGACGTAACCTGGATTTCCAGGATGTTTTGGACAGTCTTGCAGACCAGGGTATTGCGATCCGTGTCGCCTCCCCCAAACTGGTTATGGAAGAGGTAACGTCCTGAACTGAGGAATCCACTCAGTCTACTGGGGGGAGCATGAGATGAACAGCACCCACAAAACTGTATCCCCAAACACACTGAAGCTATATGCTTTTCCTTTTCAGATGTAGGGATGTATGCACCCTTATAAAAGTTTACCACACTATTTTTGCAGTTTTCCCATAGTTTACCCTGGTTTGCCTTGTTTATTAATATGCTTTGCCATACCTGCTATTCTTTACAATACTTGCCTTTGCTACGGGAAGTATGTACAGTATAGGGATTGTTTGGTACACTTGAGGCCAGTAGACAAATGCTTACCATCCTTCATCAGTCTTTTAACACCGTAAATAATAATAAAAAAAAAACACGAATCTTGGTAACACTTTAGTTTAGGGATCCGTTATAAGTGAGTAAACAATTTATAAACATGTTAGTTATGGTATTGACAATTTTATAGAATATGATTTTTCGTAAGACTATTATACACATTTTTTTTGTGCTATTGTGTATAATCGGTTATAATGGATAGACTTTTTGACTTTCTTTCTATGTCTTTATTTTATGTGTCTAACCAGTTGTTTTTGCAATAGTTATTAATTTACTTTTGCTATTGTATTGTAAACGCTTAAAATAAATGTAGTGTTCCTTTTAATCTTAAGCCATGTAAGTTTTGCAATATAAAGTGTCTTGTATGTGTATGCAGGCTTAATAGTCACAGTGTTATGCAGGATTTGACAGTGGCCTTGAGCTCATGTGTCTTCTATCTGTGTGCTTTACGGTTTCAGAGCAAAACACTTCGATACTGGCATCAGATTCAGGACACGGCTGTGCGAGGTTTAAACTTTAATTTATTTTTCTCACAGGCTCCGGAATCCTACAAAAATGTAACCGATGTTGTGAACACTTGCCATGACGCAGGGATCAGCAAAAAAGCAATCAAACTGCGGCCTATTGCAGTCATCAAGGGTTGAGAGAGTCGCGGACGGAATGTCACCAGTGGCCTTTTGGAACAGCTCCTGCAAAGACTTTCTGCTTTGAAACGCTTCAGTTTGGAAGTTACTCGGAGCTTGTGTGGACCTGATGGATTGAATCCAGCTACAGCACTTACTTGAGTTTCACTGCAAGGAGTATATTAAAATCGGCTTTGACCACCATTCACAAGTTTAAAAATGACTGAAAATTAACGCTGAAGGAAAGTAAATTAGATTCAGTTGTGTGGTGTGTTTTTTTTTTTTTTTTTTTTTTTTTTTGGTCTCCCAACTGAATTTAGAATGAATTATTAGTATTCCTCTTGGAAAATTGAATTGAATGAAGTAGGCTAATTTCTGTTACTTTTTTTGTTTTGTTTAGGAATATTCTTGAAATCAGCAGGTGCCAGGAGTTTGAACAATCAGGCCCGTTTAAATCTGCTCTGAACTGATCCCCCTGGAATAAGTCTCACCTGCATCTGTAGGGTGACTGTTAGGAGTTGCTCATGCAGCTATAAGGGAAGGAACATGTTTAAAGCTTTGCTCTATCTCCTGGCTACTGAATCATTTCAATAATATACTTAATAGATGGGAGTTCTGAAACCCAGGACTGGGTGCAGGGCTAGTGTGAGTTTCTAACCCTGGAATACTTTTATTTTTAAAAGCAGAGTTGTGTGATTTACCTGCTGGTTTTGTTTTACTAAGGCTACACTACGTATACTGTACTTTGTGATGAATAAAGCCCTGAATGAATGAACTGCAAAAGTGTTGTAATGATTCCTTAAGCTACTGCACAACTAACAAAATGCATAACTTCAGTTAATTTGATAATAAACATGTCTGTAACATATAACCCACACCACAGCTATCAGTATGATGATAAAGTAGAGGACCACGACAGATACCAACAGTATGTATAGAATGAGAAATGGCAATCAATAGCTTCATGAACATTTCAGAAGTGGTATTTAGGCCCTACTGTGAGTAGGTAGCAAATTAGGTGTTGACATCAAGGTACATGATATTAAAAATGACTGATCAAAGCAAGTGGAAAAAGTTACTGTATTGTCAAGATGCATTCAAGTTTGATCACAGGTTTTTTTAGAGCTGGAAAGATGTGTGTGAGACACACTCAGATTACGTTAATATCCGTTTTTCATCTGTGTATTTTGATTTAATGACTTGTATTATTATTTATTTCTTAGCAGACGCCCTTATCCAGGGTGACTTACAATTATTACGATATCACATTATTTTTACATACAATTACCCATTTATACACTTGGGTTTTTACTGGAGCAATCTAGGTAAAATACCTTGCTCAAGGGTACAGCAGCAGTGTCCCCACCTGGGAATGAACCTACAACCCTCCAGTCAAGAGACCAGAGCCCCAACCACTACTCCACACTGCTGCCCCATATATGTTTTTAAGTGTTCGTGGGTACCTCAAATCAAGTTGAGTGTACTTTCTGTTGCACGCTTTGCCTGAAAAAGCTAAGCGTGCGTGAGAAGTACACAACTTGGTTGCTGCTTTCGTAAAAGTGGTCAAACGACTGAAGAAGTTCTGTATTTCTAAAAAAAAATGTTTGCAATTTTGGTCTCAAGAACAGCAGGGTATTTATTTAGGGAGATAATGATTCAGACACATACAGCGTATATTCCGAGGCTGTATGTTGAGAACGAATCTTGGTGATATTAACATGAGCGCCACACTGCAAAGAGAGTTTATGACAAGCCAAACTTAGCGCTACCCATGGCAGGTTCACCGAATGGGAATTTCACACATCACAGCGGCACATCGAGGAGGCCAAACCAAAGCAGAGAGTGTGCAGTGGGGTATATGTGTGGAATTGCATTTCAGTAATCGAGTTACCCAAGGGTTAGAGTCCAGGGAAGAAATCCGGTCTGCAATGCTTCATTTCAGAAGTTCCTCAATATAGTACACTGATAGCGAGTTTGTTTAATCGCACTGCAGGGTGACTGGATGATGCTGAGGAGAGGTCCTGGGTTCAATGGGCCGATGATACAGTAATTAATGGAAGTAGAGGAACTGCAGTGGTTCAGTTAAAGCAGTTACTTCCAATTGCGTCTCTGTGGGTATATCTTAATACAACTGATCCCTTTATCCCAGCTTGTTTATGTACATGTGAACCGTTCAGCTCTGTTTAATACATATGAACTACTGAATGGGGAATTTCTCACTCCATGTCTCTCTTAAAACACATGGTTTTGGATCTAAAGACAGGATGCAAGACACAAGAGTACTGGCCAAGCTAGCCCACGTTTTCAACTTTCAATGTATTTATTTTTTTATTAAAAAGGAAGTCAACAGTATTATTATTATTTTTTTTATAAACAAACAATACAACCTCTAACAGCTTCAACCTTCAGAAAAATAGTTAATTTGCAGTTCATGCTTTTAGTCCCTTAAATGTTCTTACTAAAAAAAAAAAAATAAGATAAACAGGAAAAAGTAAAACTGTTTTTAGAGAAAAAAAAAAAAAAAAAAATCGGTATTTCAAGAATCCAGTTCCTTGCTTCAGATATCAACAACAAACATGTATCAATCTATATACAGGGTGTGTTTACAGAGTAGTGCGTGCACAGTGTTGCAACATAGACTGAAAGGCTGTCCTGCATAAGATTTGTGGAAGAGGTTTTCGTATTTGCATGTTTAAAATCAACTGAGCAGCAATGAGCGTGATCAAGGACTCAAGTGGTAGCTGCTAGCACGCACACAACACTACTACCAGTGGACTCAGCAAAGCTGAATGCCCTCACTTTATTTTTAAGGGGGTAGTAAAATGTGTTCTTATTCTTCATTAACATAACCACTTTTGTTATTTTCTAGATCAGGGATTCTAATTCCAATTGTGGGAATTAAAGTTGGGAAAACAAGCAATCTGCAGTCACAGTAATAAGGAACTGATGTTTTGCTATTGATGTTTGATAATCTAAAGAACACCTTGCCATTACCCCTTTAAGGGAACTGTCAGGTTGGAGACAGAATTAATTCAGCGAGTTGCAAAGCTAACTGTGGTTTGATCTTAATCTGAACAGGACCCATTTCAGATCACTTTAACCCATTAAGTGCCGCTGTCCTCACTTGAGGACATGCTACTTTGTAATTTTTTGTAAGTGTTGAGCTTCATAGCCAGCGAGAAACTTTCTGATTAACTCCTCTGCCCTCAAAATAGGACGCAGCGATTTGTATCCAAAACGAAGGATTTACATTTTTTTCTGTGAGGAAATATTGATTTAGAATGCATCAAATGACATAAACACAGCGTGTGTTCTGAACTCTTGATGGCAGATGGAAATATGGCCCAAGTAGTGGGGAAAACTTGAAGTAATATACAATTGTGAATCAGCTCAGCTTACTGTGACTAAAAAACCCTTCGAATAACTGATGGCCAATTAAAATATTATTTTCCTAGAACTTCAGCCCTTTGATTAATTTATTGGTATTCAGCAAGAACGTTAATTGAGAGTTTGAACGTTAACAACGTGCTTTTGGAATTTAGCCGAGTGGAAATCACTGTACAAACTATGCATGTCAAAAATAGATGTTAGCTTTTAACACAGTGTAAGGCCAATGTGTGTGTGTGTGTGTGTATTATTGAGCAAGCAGCTTCCAATACATTTTTTGTAGTTTTGTTCCTGTCATTGTACCTTTTTATGGTGTTTGTAATCGTTTTCATTGGTTTTTATTGCTGAAATGCTTTATTTGTTGTGTTAAGTGGATTCACATCAGTTCAGGTGCTGACACAGATACATGTACACTAACATAGATTAGCTCAGCCAAGGTGTCTTTATATAAATCGTTTCCTTTTGTTTTCTAGCAATACACTGCTGTCCACTAGATGGTGCTGGCGCTTACTAATAAATACATTATATATGTCTATGGCAGGCAAGCAGAACTGAAGAGCAGCTCCTGAATTCAAAGCACCCTAACAAAAAACTAACACAATATTTGAATTGCAATAGGAACCACTCAGGGAACATTTGTTTTGAAGCTACTTGATCATTATGCGTTTCCCTGTACACCCTTACTGGAAACACTGTACTCCTGTAGTCTTGCACACATACACTTTGCAGTAATTTAGAAAGAAAACAAACACTCTAATGGAGGACTTACAAAGATTCCAAATGTGTTCACTTGTTTAAAAGTGTTTATTTGCAGATTCTAAACGATAAAAGAAACTAAAAAACAGAAAATAAAACCCATAGCAGTATTCCGGTCTTTTTCCTAGGCTGTTTCCAGAGTACTTCAAAACCCAGGGAAACTTTATAAACATAAACAAAAAAAAGAAACGTCATTCGAAATGAATAGAAATCACTTGACACTTTTATGCTTCCTTTAACCTGGACAGTCCCCTCATAGCTGATCTCCGTTGTGTTTGTGGCATCGAGAACAAACAGATTTAGCTCTTCTTACCCCAGAGCCAGTATACCTGGTGCTTAAGGGCATGCATGTTACCTAAAGGGCAGAATACCAGCTCCTTCCTGTACGCAAGCAAGGCAGAACAGCCGCGTGTACTTACAATTCACCTGCAAGTCATCTTCAGCTGTGAGACAATGATTTTGAAAATCTTCACTACGTAAAATCTGCATTTATTTTCTTTAACAGCAATACTCAGCTGTGCTTTAGTTCAAATCTACACATATCGCTCCTTTGAATTTATTTTTAATTTACATGTTTTTAGCAGAGTTTAGTCATTCCACCTCCGCTGTTTTTTTTTTTATTTATTTAACATTTACAGCCATTCTCTGCTTGCATTAAGCTGAATCCTCTATGTTCCTTACAGCTGCTCTTTAGAATGAATATACAAGGTAATGAGTGGCAGGGGTTGCTCAGCTGCAGCTGGCCAGGATTGAGTCTCCCAGAAAGCAGTCTGTGTTTATCTGCACCGTACTGACGTTTAAACAGAAACTATGGGCTTGATTATGCAATTCCATAAGCGCGAAGCATTTCCACTAATAAACCTCGGAGCCAGCAACATCTCTGCAGTCTTCATTGGCAGGGTCCAGATCCCAGCACAGTCCAGTTTAGGGTCTTCATTCACAGAGTCCAGATCCCGGCATAGTCCAGTTTAGGGTCTTCATTCAGAGTCCAGATCCCAGCACAGTCTAGTTTAGGGTTTCGCTCGTTGAAAGAATATCTGGGAAAAATAAAAAAAAAATCAGTCATGAAAAAGATGATCACCACAACCTACATCTGCCTCATGTAAAAATCAAAGTGTGACATATGTACTCCTCCTTGTATCCCCGGATTCTCATAGCATACATCATGACGTGGTAAATAAACTGGGCTATCAAAGTTGCAATCATTTGTGACATGAATTAAAGCATACAGCAACTCCCATACAGCATGCTAAAGAACATGCTTTATAGATAGATAGATATACAGGTAGACAGATGGAGATATAGATAGCCAGATCTATCTACCTATCTATAGAATACTGTATGGACCAGAATGCATTGTGCATTATCAGCCACAAACCAACGAGAGACGTTGCTGTTATTGTGTGAGAATATATTCTGACCCACATTCTATTTTATATATTTCATGTTCCTGAAATCATACAAAAGTGAGCAACATTTAAAAACAAACCACCACCAGTATCACTCTCACTACAACCACTGTACAACAGGGAAGAAACAATACATTAAAAATAAAGACCATAGTACAATTTTTCTTTTGCTGTCGAGATGAAATTTGAAAGGTGCTTGTTTGCCCAGGTTATTCTCAAGTATCTGGTAAAACTTGTTTACCCACCGAACGCAAATACAGCTTTGTGAGGTTTGAATCGGCGTGTTTTTAAAAAAAGTCTCCTTAAATTCTTCCGTTACTGGTCTGAACCTGATGGTTTCCGAGTTCTCCTTACAGTTTGGTTTATTAAGGTCCATGTTTTTATTTTGATTATTTATTATTATTATTATTATTATTATTATTATTTATTTCTTAGCAGACGCCCTTATCCAGGGCGACTTACAATTGTTACAAAATATCACATTATTTTTACATACAATTACATTATTTTTTACATTATTATTATTATTATTATTATTTATTTCTTAGCAGACGCCCTTATCCAGGGCGACTTACAATCGTAAGCAAAAACATTTCAAGCGTTACAATACAAGTAATACAATAAGAGCAAGAGTAATACAATAAGAGCAAGATTACATTATTTGTTCTCTGTTGTTCTGTGCTTGTTGTAGCGAGAGTGATAATGGCAGTGGTTTGTTTTTAAATGAAGCTGCCGACCAGGATGATCATGACAGAAACATGCATCTTCTAGGAATAGATTTTTTGCATGTACATGAACATTACAAGGATCTATATATATATATATATATATATATATATATATATATATATATATATATATATATATATATATATATATATTTTTTTTTTTATTTTTTATTT
Source organism: Acipenser ruthenus (assembly GCF_902713425.1). Classification (NCBI taxonomy): domain Eukaryota; kingdom Metazoa; phylum Chordata; class Actinopteri; order Acipenseriformes; family Acipenseridae; genus Acipenser; species Acipenser ruthenus. The sequence goes on along the minus strand of NC_081195.1, from coordinate 36,002,042 downwards.
TTTTTTTAGACTATCTATCTAATCGATCTATCTTGTTTAAATCTAAACATTCCATTTACTGGATAGCCTACTTTTTTTTTCCTTAAAAAAGGAAGTTCAATCTCTTACCTTTAGGTAATTCTTAAAAACTTTTAAATCCGGTTGCTGAAGTGCTTGACAAAATTCCTGCATGAGTGGAAAAAAATATATATAACGATTCAGCACAGCAAAGTTATAATGAACACTTTGAAAGAACAGCTGGAAGGAAGTAGAGTAAAAAAAACCCTGAAATAAGATTACATTTATATCCACAACACAAAGCTGCTGGGTTCATTTTTTTCATTTGGTAGCTTGGTTTGTGAAATGCTGCTTTTAAAGAAAGAGGTAAATATCTTCCTGGGTGTTTAGGGACACACTGATCACAAGAAGGTCTGTATTGATTCAATAAAGCAGTGGGCATTGAATTGCAATTCTGCAACCTGAAAGGATTAGGGTTATGTGAAGATGCTCTTGGAGCAAACATAGATTTCTTTACAAAGCTGTTGAAATGTGCAATTACCACAGGCTGTACTGAACATGTTACAGTACTGTAAACCCTCACACACACACCGTCACAAGCTTACCTGGATGATCTCAGGAGATACTTGCAGTGAAGGCAGGTATTCTTGCTGAAGGTACTGAATACATTCTGGTCCCTGAAAATGGGGGGGGGGGGGGGGGGGTGGAAATACACAATTTGAAAACTGCACAAAAAATTGTACAAAATAATGGGTTATAATAAAATGTAGTAGGCCCTGATGTTCATGTTATAGATCCTTTAGAAATTCCTCAGATGGGTGATTTGTTTTGTACAAGAAACGGGATCTAATTACATAAAGTAGCTTTTCTCATTTAAAAAATGCTAGGGCACTACAGGGTTAATATATATAGTTAGAGATGGAGGCAGAACTAGAGAAGGAGATAGATAGATATACTGCATATAGTAGAGGTGCAAGGATTCATTGTCTATTGACGAATCGTGATATTTTCTTTACATGATATATTGTATCGTAATAGAAATATTTCTCTTGTATCTTGAGACCAGACCAAAAGCACAGCGTAACTCATTGTAGTTCACCAAGTGGTTAATGGATGAAGAATAAGTGTGTTTTATAGTTGGTCTGAATACATACTCTCCCTGACTCATTTAATTTGAGTTTAACAAAACAGTCCCTCATTAAAATGTGCACCTGATCTTATCAAGCATCATACAAAGCAGCCAATCTGGCCTATCACATGTATTGTGATACATATCTAGGGCTTGATGTTTTCGGCTTTTATTTTTTGATCACATGACCCTTATTCTGAGCCGATTCAGTTTCCCAATTAAACTCAGAAAAAGCTGTTAATTAAAAAACAACATCTCTTGTTTTTATCTTCATATCTTGACTGAGCCTGATTCTGTTTTGCTTCATTTTTATTTCAAACAGACGTGACAAATTACGTTAATTGCTCATCACTGATCCTAATTGCGTTTCATTCTTAAAGTCGCCTAGTTTATTGTTGTGCTGTTGTTTTCATCGGTTTAACAGAGTTGTCCTGACAGATTTTCCTTTCAGCATAAAATGCCCAGTACGGAGTTCACACTGACAGCAAGTCCATTTAAAATCTCCTTGATTTGTAGCAAAGAAAAAAATAATCTTAAACCCAATCTTGTGTAAGATACAAGCTGACTTTCACCCATTCAAACTCAGAGCAGTCAGATAACCCACTTGTGGGAATGAGATGAGTTTCATTACACTGAACTCTGTCGGCCAACACAGGGGAACTGCAATGCATTGTGGGCTGTAATGGAACTTCCACATTTATATAAAATCCAATGAACGCCTCCAGTACATACTGTAGATGGTCTGTGATGACAGCGCATCTCTCTCACAAGACAAGACACACTTGGTTATTTGTGACTCAAATTTACCCAAGGACTGTGGAATGAATGCAAAGCAATTTTTCTTATAAAAACAGTAAGTAAGCAATTTAGGACTTTTACCCTTTTGAGATGAATAGTTTTCAAAGTCACTGCACACTCCGACAAAGCCTGTTTAAAAAAAAAAACAAAACAGAAAAAACTTATTTCAACATTACAACTGACTGAAGTAGATTACACTTGCACAATGTACCTCCGACTACACTAAACACAGAGAAGGGGGGTCATCGTTTACAGAAGGGACTGCTGTTTCTGACTGCAACATGGAGACCAGTGATTCTATTAAGCAGGATTTCTTTTTGTATTTTCCAGTTTTACTGAATTTGAATGGAATATTGTGGCAAGAAGAGGTGTTTGATTTGACTGGCGGTCATTATTTGAAACCAGCATTACATTTGGAGCTTCTGATTTTCGGTGCTTTACCCAGACTTTTCTACTCTCCTTTAGGAATTCAATTGATATCTGTTAAGCCATTGGTATCTCTCGATCACAACTGAGAAACGTGTTCATAGTAAAATTGATTTATTTTACAGGTTTGTTTTTTTTCTGTGAAACCAAATTGGCCAAGCCTTCATTTTTGATTAACAAGCAGAACGTACAAACGAGACTGCAACATGTGAATAAGCGACTCCTCTTTATTAAAGCTAGAATGAAAAATAAAGTATTTTACGCTGGGCACGCTTTATTACAATCATTCTGCGTGACTGTATTTACATTAATAAAGAGGAGTCACTGCTGCTTTGAAATGAAAAAGTAAGATTTTTAAAAGCCCATTTGGTTGTTTTATAGAAAAACCCCGTAAATTAAATCAATTTTACTATGAACACGTTTTTGAATTGTGATTGAGATACATGAATGGCTTAACAGGTGTCAATCGAAATTTTATAAAAGGAAAGTAGAAAAGTCTCTCCAAAAATCAGAAGCCCTTATTATATTTTATTACGCAGTTCAAATATTAAGAGAAGAAACAGCCAACCAAACATTAAAACACTTACCAGGACAGTCTGAGCATCAGCCAAATCGAACGTGGGCTTCAGCGGTGCCAGGAAGCAAGCTGGCACCATGTGTTTGTAGATGAAATCTGCAAAACCGACCAGTCCATCCTTCCCACCTGTTAGGAAAGAAATGCATGTCTATAGGAAACTTGAGCAAAAAAAAGCAGGATCTTGTCTCTCTTAGCCGTGACGGAGTAACTTAGAGACGACTCTGTCCACACAGCAGCAGCAAGCGCTCCATGTGTGTAGCGGGCGCAGCAGCAAGAAGCTTTACTGCATTTGGGTTTTTTTTTCCCCTCTCAATACAATATGCTGTTTCAAAACGTATAGGGATACAGAATTTCATTAACGTAACCAGCTTCCCTTCAATGAGTATTACAAGGTGGTGAATATAGTGAAGAACCGGCCCCTCTTATGCACTGTATAAAACAGTTCATTACAAATACAGCCGATGCAGCTCCACAGTTAATGGTTTCACGGGTACAGAATGACAGCAGATTTGTATTGCTGTGACCGCAGGGATATCCAGTGGCAAGATCACAGGAAGCTCAATAGCGACGGAACAGACATGGTTTTCTTTCTAGTTAACTATTAGGAAAAAGCCCACCTACCCCAAAGCTCAACCAGTTTGGAAAGGATGATGAAGCAGGTTTTCTGAGCAATAGGATCGGGGAAGTCAACAGCTCCTTGGATGACGGTGAACAAAACCCTTTCCACGTTCTCTACCCCTGCAAAACATAACGGAGTCACTCCTGTTGGGTCACAGACACACACACTGATGCACTTTGAAGAGATTACAAAACACGAGGGGTGTAACGATACAGTACACATCACGACATGCAGCTCGCAGTACAACGTGATTGGCTGCTTGTAGGATGTGTAACAAGATTTAATGAGGGACTGTTTTGAGTTTGGGAAAGCCTGTATCCATATGAACTGTGACACACACTTATTCTTTACCCCTCTACAAAGCAGGCAGAGTTTGCAATTCACAAAACAAATGTTACCTTAACTTTTCTAAAAGGTAATCTACTTTCTTTTTTTCAAAGCATTTTTCAGCAATAATGGACTACAAGGCAGTGTTGGCTTCAGGTTTGCATGTTAAATAGATATGTTAGTAACATTCACCTGCTGCCACTGTTGTAAAATTAGAGCTATTGGTGTGGCGAAAAAATAGATCACCATGACGTACCCAAAAATATATCCACACACATGCTGACACATAATGAACTGCAAGACTAATAAAAAACTATTTGTGTCTTCAGTCATGTAATGGTGCTTTCTGTTCAGCGATTCATCCCCCCCTTTAGCTGAAGCTTTTCAAAAGGGCCAGACAAATATCAAGTCAGCCAGCACACACTGCAAGGCTGAACAAAGTCGTTGCAGTGCCCCCAAAGCTCCTGGCATCAAACACAGCAGTCTCTTTCAGTCTCACCCTGGTTGCCGATGATCTCACTCATGCCGCTGCCAGCGACCGTCTGCAGGAAGGCGAAGTAGCTCCTCCGCAGCATCTGCTTCTCCAGAGCGGCGTTCTGATCGTTCTCCTCGGCGGGTCGGGCCAGCACCTCGAAGATCGCCTGAACCAGAGGCATGAAGACCTGCTGCAGGAAAGGGGACACCTGGGCCTGCAGACACAAACGCAATATATAATATACAATGCACCTCAAAGCGCTGTACATACAGTAATAAACACATTATAATAATTAAATGCCTTGTCAAACAAATAGGTTTTTAATCTTGAATTAAATATTGCCATGGCACCCTCTACAATCCAGCACAATTTGTGAGTCTTGTCTGCTTAAAATCAATGTAAATCTAACTGTGAAGTCTGGCACAGAGTTTATGTGGTTAAGTTTATAATTATAATTAGGTATGTCCCGCGGGTATACTCTAAATACTGTACAATTCTTGTTTACATAATGTAAAAAATTACAATGAATACAATCCTTGTATTACTGGGTACACCTGGACTGCACGTCTACTGTATGTACTGCAATACAGGGTGCGTTAAGTAACTGAGCGGCTCAGAGCAAGAATTTCTACGGTCACTCGGATTACCGATGCTCTGTAGTGCTCTGAACTGCTCAGGGGGAGCGGCACCCACTGTTTTTCAAATAGTTTGTCATTGATACTTCTTTGTTTGGGGACAGCGTTAGATTTGACAGCAACCCTGTAACCCGGCACACTGTATATTTTCCGGTCCCAGCAGGGTTTGACTGTACCTTGAACTTGGCTGTGATCTGGTTGAGGAGCGGTATGAACTCCTGCAGATCCTTGGCCTCGCAGTCTTTGAGCATGTGCTCGGAGGCGGAGGGGATGAAGGGCAGCACCTCCTCCTCCAGGCAGATGATCATCCTGTGCAGGAAGGTGCGCACCCCGCTCCTCAGGACCTCCTTCTGCACGGGGCAGCTGAGAGCCGGCAGGAAGGTCTGCAGGCAGTCGCGGTACACCTCTGAGCAGCCGCACTGCTTCACGGTCTGCTTGTTGCTGAACGCCTTGCTGGTTCGACTGCAAAAGATACCCCATTAATTTATTAACCATTTCAGCTTGTCTTAGCACTGTATGTTAACATATGCCATCGGAAATCACGTTGGAACCTCACTGGACTCCTAGGTGCCAGTCTGAGGTAGTGTATAAAATATGTTTAACAAAATTAATAAGCTTTATATATACAGTGCCTTGCGAAAGTATTCGGCCCCCTTGAACTTTGCGACCTTTTGCCACATTTCAGGCTTCAAACATAAAGATATGAAACTGTAATTTTTTGTGAAGAATCAACAACAAGTGGGACACAATCATGAAGTGGAACGAAATATATTGGATATTTCAAATTGTTTTAACAAATAAAAAACTGAGAAATTGGGCGTGCAAAATTATTCAGCCCCCTTAAGTTAATACTTTGTAGCGCCACCTTTTGCTGCGATTACAGCTGTAAGTCGCTTGGGGTATGTCTCTATCAATTTTGCACATCGAGAGACTGACATTTTTGCCCATTCCTCCTTGCAAAACAGCTTGAGCTCAGTGAGGTTGGATGGAGAGCATTTGTGAACAGCAGTTTTCAGTTCTTTCCACAGATTCTCGATTGGATTCAGGTCTGGACTTTGACTTGGCCATTCTAACACCTGGATATGTTTATTTGTGAACCATTCCATTGTAGATTTTGCTTTATGTTTTGGATCATTGTCTTGTTGGAAGACAAATCTCCGTCCCAGTCTCAGGTCTTTTGCAGACTCCATCAGGTTTTCTTCCAGAATGGTCCTGTATTTGGCTCCATCCATCTTCCCATCAATTTTAACCATCTTCCCTGTCCCTGCTGAAGAAAAGCAGGCCCAAACCATGATGCTGCCACCACCATGTTTGACAGTGGGGATGGTGTGTTCAGGGTGATGAGCTGTGTTGCTTTTACGCCAAACATAACGTTTTGCATTGTTGCCAAAAAGTTCGATTTTGGTTTCATCTGACCAGAGCACCTTCTTCCACATGTTTGGTGTGTCTCCCAGGTGGCTTGTGGCAAACTGTAAACGACACTTTTTATGGATATCTTTAAGAAATGGCTTTCTTCTTGCCACTCTTCCATAAAGGCCAGATTTGTGCAGTATATGACTGATTGTTGTCCTATGGACAGAGTCCCCCACCTCAGCTGTAGATCTCTGCAGTTCATCCAGAGTGATCATGGGCCTCTTGGCTGCATCTCTGATCAGTCTTCTCCTTGTATGAGCTGAAAGTTTAGAGGGACGGCCAGGTCTTGGTAGATTTGCAGTGGTCTGATACTCCTTCCATTTCAATATTATCGCTTGCACAGTGCTCCTTGGGATGTTTAAAGCTTGGGAAATCTTTTTGTATCCAAATCCGGCTTTAAACTTCTCCACAACAGTATCTCGGACCTGCCTGGTGTGTTCCTTGTTCTTCATGATGCTCTCTGCGCTTTAAACGGACCTCTGAGACTATCACAGTGCAGGTGCATTTATACGGAGACTTGATTACACACAGGTGGATTCTATTTATCATCATTAGTCATTTAGGTCAACATTGGATCATTCAGAGATCCTCACTGAACTTCTGGAGAGAGTTTGCTGCACTGAAAGTAAAGGGGCTGAATAATTTTGCACGCCCAATTTTTCAGTTTTTTATTTGTTAAAAAAGTTTGAAATATCCAATAAATTTCGTTCCACTTCATGATTGTGTCCCACTTGTTGTTGATTCTTCACAAAAAATTACAGTTTCATATCTTTATGTTTGAAGCCTGAAATGTGGCAAAAGGTCGCAAAGTTCAAGGGGGCCGAATACTTTCGCAAGGCACTGTATGTTCTCATGTACAGCTATGGCCAAAAGTTTTGCATCACCCTATAGAATTAGCACATTTTACTTCATAAAGTTGAATGAAACCTGCTGACCAATGTTACGTTAACATATTGAACTGCAATTGCATTGAATGCATGAATTCACTTCATTGTTTTTTATGATTATGATGTTATAATAATAAATATATAAGCTTAACAGCACATACTTGGTGAGTGCTTGACTTTTTACGACATTCCATATACCTAACAAAAAACGGACATGTTAAAAATGTGACATTTCGAAATCCAACATGAAATACCGTACTACTATTATGGCTTCCGGTAGACTTTTGCGATATCATTTCCTTCTTCAGCTCGACTGGACTGAAATGGTTAAAGTGATTGCGTCTAACAGAGCAACTCCAGAAATCATACCTGCCGTGCCAGACAGGACTCAAATGGAAGTTTTATAAGATACGCGTTTTGTAGCAAACTGGATTTACATTTTTTTTTTTTTTTTTTTTTTTTTTAAAGTAATGTTCAGTTCATGCCCTTCTCTCAGGAAGCCTAACTGTTTCACTTTTTAAAAGTACTGTAATTTCCCCTCATGTAACCGGCCGGCAGCTTCCCCAATTGACTGAAATTTTCAGCCAGTTACATGACCCCAAAGGCACTGCTGGGGTGAAATTACCTAGGAAGTGTAACCGATTCCCTGAGTGCAAGGCATGGAAACCGAGAACTTTCTTTAACCTTGTGTAGAAAATGGTTTTCAAATGAAAATACTAATTTGCTCCAGCTTGTGTCTCTTTCAAAACCACACCCTCAAGAACTATGTGGATAATGTTATTGCAAAACAGGCGAGATTCCTGGAATCATTTTGTCAGGTCCAATCACTAGTAACAGTTCGTCCAGAGAGCTAATTGGTGGCTTGACATTCCGAGAACACAGGGTGTCAACATTTCTGGACACTGCTCTCCTCCGTGGAGGGCTGTGCTACTGACCTGGCGAAGCCCACCGCGTGGTTTAGACAGTCTGCCAGCGCGGCCTGCCTCCCTTCGTCCTGCTCCATGGGCAGCTTGTCCAGTAAGATTGTGAACTTCTCCATCAGCGGGGTGAGCAGGTTCTTCATCAGGGCCTGCTTCCGCTCCGCAGTGTACTCGCTGTTGACGATCAGCACCCCGGCCGCTTCAAAAATAAACAGCTGGTCGTCGTTGGACAGCAAGGCCTGGAAACCGTTCTCCTGGAACAACAACAGGAAACTCTCACAGGAACAGACCCGAGCGGGACTGCAACCCCCTTGCAGTTTCACAACGCTGTAAATTCAACATGTCAACCACACTGCCAAACTCTTCTGTCTAAAAGAGGCAACCGGCTCTTAAGTCAGACAATTACAACTCACAAATGGAATACAATTTCAGACTCTAATCTCAAATAGGTTTGGCCGACCAGAACTAAAAAGGCTGACTAAACAATAGCAAAGACAATAAAAAAAAGATATGAAAATGTATTGGCGATCCAGTAAACTGCATGCATAATGTTAAACCACTTTAACAGAGGTGACTTTTAGCAGAAGTAGAGTAACTTGGGTTTTAAATGATTGGAGAGATAAAACATGTGCAAAAATGCACGGGATAAAATACGGTAAACAATTAACCACGGTAATCTTTTAAGAGAGATGGGTTGATAGTCGGTTGCACTTGAATGGAGTAATAGCTAAAGGGCTAAATTCTATTGATAATTAGTAAGATAACAAACAGACTGTGGTCACGCATATCCTAAGCCCATATGGTATAAAAACTGGGCATAGAGGCGACACAAACAGAGAAGTATTTTTAGTATTTGTAGTCATCTTTGTATTTTACTTTCGATTTTCAAATGCAGATATCAAATTACACAGTTCAGTGCATGAATATACTATAAAAGAAATGAAACTTTTAGAAAGGAACATCAGTGCGCGATGATCATTAAACCGTGCCTTTTCAATCTTATCAAGTGATTTTATTTTATATCTCCCTGTGTATGAAAGCTGCTCCCTGCTGACGGGCAGAAGAACAGGCGAGAGCCAGGTCACTACTTACAGGAGGAGACAACTCCAGCAGGTCCTGGATTCTGCTCAGGATATCCTCTATGAAGGCACTCATGTGTTTGCTAAAGGGTGGAAAAAGAAAGATATGCTTAAGGGTTAGTCTGCCGTTTGCTGTTCTTTCCAGTAGCACTGAATGACCAGGCATTTTTTTTTAAATGCACTACTGTTAATTGTGGATGGCAACAACATTTGACCAGTAACGGAGATGGCTATGAACAGGAATTCTGAGCCATCTTTACTGTTCTCCTGATCTGGAATGGCTATATTATACATTTTCCAGCTAAAATTAAATATTAAAACATTCGTCCAAATTTTGAAATAATATTTCAAAAAGACCATGTTCGTCTAAGCACTAGTTTCAGAAAAGCAGCTTCATTACTGGTTATTAAGAATAAATTGGCAAGCAATATGTTTCTCCCGACTCTCGACCGGATGTGTCGGTGGTCTCAGCCACACGGCTCACTTACTGCAATGTCTTGACAAATCTGGAGAACAGATATGACGTCCGGCTTCGTACTTTGGGGCTGCTGTGTCGCAAGCCCCGGTGATCTAGAAATGCCATCTGGGGGAAAGAAAAGAACACTTCATATTAATAGAATTCTGAATAAACTGCAGGAGTAATATTTCCAGTTGTTTAAGACTGTGTGTGCCACCTGTAAATTATGAACACGAAACTTCACTGATTTAGTCTCTAACTAACACTGAACTGTACATTATAAGACCACGTGTAATGGTTTTATTGATCACAGAATACAACCGTGTACCAACCAAGTCAAAGCACATGGTCTATATCATTGATATGGGCAGAGTTTAAAGTGCTACAGCAGCGAACGAGTTAATTTTCATTGGATAACAATAATAATGGAACTTCAACATCAAAGAATACAGCTGCAAACCAAACATTAAGACAATAAAGTTTACGCTGCTATATAAAAATCACATGACCACAATACGGTGCCCATCTTAGGTCAAAAGTGAAGGGGGCCAATTGATTTTGCCCGCAGAGTTTCCACAAGGCTGAAAATGTGAATTTTTCAGATGTAATGGTTTGTGAGATATCTGCAGTAGTAGGTGTGGTGGCGGCGGTCAGACAAACTCATACAATGTCTCTTACAGGGATGTTTAATTACGGGTGGGTGTGCATTACTTCTTTTATAACACCGTGTAACAAATTTTTTTTTTTTTTTGGTTCCTGGGTAGTAAGTGTTATTTCCTAATTGCTTATGCCTCAAAAGTATAGAAAATGCCTATTATTCCCCACAAATTTTGCTTTTGTGACCAGGACAGTGATATTTTGAAATGTACCTATTTTCCAGAACATTCCAGATAGATTCAGTGCTGAGTAAACTTGGAGTAACTTCTAGAACTTTCTAGAACTTTCCAGTAATATAAATAGTAGTATAAATACAGGGGCCTTAAGCCCACCAGTTCAGTTTAGTTCCAGCTGCCTAAGCGGATACATTTCTGCATTTTTCTGAGATGGCATCAAGAGGCTGCAAGCATCCGGCAGACGCATTTTGAGACTTCAAAATGGTGGCATTCCTGATGGGTCTCCAAGGCGGTTTTACCAAGTTTCCCTGCTATCTTTGCCTTTGGGACAGCAGGGACACCAAGGCGCACTACCACAGGCGGGACTGGCCACAGCGGACTGAGTTCTCTGTGGGGAGGAACAACGTCAAGTGGGAGCCACTGGTGGACCCCCGGGAGGTGCTGAGGTAGGGTGATGTTGCATGTACAAACGACAGGCAAGGATACAAACGATGGGCAGCAGTGTGGAGTAGTGGTTAGGGCGCTGGACTCTTGACCGGAGGGTCGTGGGTTCAATCCCAGGTGGGGGACACTGCTGCTGTACCCTTGAGCAAGGTACTTTACCTAGATTGCTCCAGTAAAAAAACAACTGTATAAATGGGTAACTGTATGTAAAAAAAATAATGTATAAAAAATAAATGTAATTGTATGTAAAAATAATGTGATATCTTGTAACAATTGTAAGTCGCCCTGGATAAGGGCGTCTGCTATGAAATAAATAATAATAATAATAATTAAAAGTTACTCACCAAAACATGTGGAATGTGCTGAGGCTCCACAGTGAAGAACTTGTCGTATCGCACCACCGTTTCAAAGAATTCCAGCACCACGGATGCGTGCCGGTACTCGCTGACACCCGAGGTTACCAGCTGAGCAGAGGGGGAGGAAGAAGAAGAAGAAATCATTAGGGGAAAGTCTGTATGGTGTCCGCTGCAATATTTAGCATTCTATACAGAAAGTTGCTGCAAGAGGGGGTTCAAATGGGCAGTTTTTAAAGTTTTAAATCAAAATGTGGAAATGAGTTATATTATTTCAAAGGGTTTGGTAGTTTTACAGCACGTTCGTACTATTAGAGAGGTGGTTTAACATTGACTACATCTGGAACTGCTGATTACGGCCTGAATATTGGCTTTACATTGACGGCAAAATCGGGACTGTAAAGTGGCCTTAATTGTGAAATGTCCTTTTTACAGAGATGCTCTTTAAATCAAGGTTTTATTGTATGTATGTGTTAAGTATCTGTGAGCCTTGTAAATATACTGTATACCATATAGGGTGCGAGAGAGTGAAAATCAGCTTGCACCTTACAGCACACCTTACACTATTTTTTCTAACGTATAGTTAAATAATTAAACAGTACAGCTAATTTATAATGCAACGTCGTTTCCATCTGATACAATTACATTTCAGAGGGCTGTATCGCATCAATATCGGGGTCCACTATATATACTATAGAGTATCTATAGAGTATACTTTATATTCTAAAGCCATCTCAGATGGCTGGTTCACATGAATATCAGGCTGCAGTGTATATATGTTAATACTGATGGTCCTGGTGTGGGCACCTACCGTTCTCATCATGTCCTGCAGGGCGCTGGCCTTGGCGACGTCCCCACAGAAGTGAGCCCCATGCGAGGCAGGGAGAGCCTCCCCAAGCATGTAGAGCAGCCGGATCGCTACCTCCACCTCCATAAACGCAGTGCACTGCCAGCTCCTGTAAAGGCATTAACAAACACTTAAATTTAGATTTTTTTTGTTTGTTTGTACTGGTAGAAGTACCTGGGCTTTCATTATGATCAGTGTCATTTCTCGGACACTTAAAAAAATGCTCCATATGCTGTACTCAGGTGAACACTGTCTGATTACAAATGCAAACCTGCCTGTGAAGGTAAGCGGGAGCGGAATGGTTTATTTTATTTATGCATCAAGATCTTCAACTGAGAAACCACACATTGGCAGTGTTACATCTGAAATAATCCCCAGCCCCTAACAGCAGCGTTCATGTAAATGAATTGATCCCCCGGTGTGGGGGACATCGCTCTGTCAGGGTCATCTGGGAGAGAACATTTCTGTATGTGCTGCGGCCTCCTGGAACCATCCCGTGGCCCCAAGCCTGGGAACCCCTGCAGTAGCTGCCTGTACTCGCTGTATTGCCCTGGGACCTCTGCGGTAGCTGCATGTACTCACTGTACTGCCCTGTCCCCTCTGCGGTAGGTGCCTGTACTCACTGTATTGCTGTGTTGAACACTCTGCGGACAGCCTCTAATAAAAGCTCTGGAGAGACCTGTGCCAGTCGATCCAGCAGCAATTTCAACTGCTTCCTGTACTCCACAAACATCGCCTCATCTTCCCCCTGGTAGACACAGCAAACATCATTCACTACTGTAAAGCAACGCCACTGGGGCAGGAGGAGAGCACTTGTAACACAGGTTAGTGAAAAATCAGATAGAAATATATGTAATGTGTAGCCTTCAGTAAAGGCTGTTAAGCTATGGTCCTGTTCAAATAAAATCAAAGGCCACTGAGTAAATAACTCTATAAACAACCCAACACTCTGATGCACTTCATTCAAATCTATGGAGCATTGCCAAAAGCAAAAGGGTCAGAATTATAATTTTTTCCTACCAAACAAACCTCATTCACAGAACAGAAATGACAGTTAAGGGATTTTTACTGCAACAAATTTAAAATGAAATCTTTGGAAGCTACAAGAAATGTCAACAGCGATAGAAAAGTAAGTACATGTATTTGAAAAATATTTCTCTCAGGGCCACTCCCTTTGTACGTGTCCAGTTTCTTACCTCGCTTTCAAAATTGTATTCGTCGTCGTAAGTCAGTTTTTTCATGACGGCCAACATGATTGCCTGTTAGTAAAATAATCAATATGATATTTACCATAGCAACAGAGGCATTAGAAGCAGGGGGAAACCACTAGCCTGTCCGGTTCTAACAGAAACAATCACAAATCATCCGTGCAGCAACATCTTCAAATCACATCTTCGGGTGAGACAAATGTATATCTGCCACGGTTTTAATTCATAGATAAACATCTCAATGCAGATCAAAAGTTATAGTTAGATTTTCATCAGGAATCTGTCAGAAATGTATATTATACTGTATAAATATCCTATTCATTTGGCTATACAAACTTCCAGCATCAAGTCATTTGTAGTGGTGGTCTGCAGTTTAATGAGGTGTTGAAAGAGGCACCAAAAAAAAAAGTATAGAAAAATGAAAAACCGCAATTCGCATCGTAATGTAATATGGGGGCATATTGTTAACAATGGATATGAGACGTCTTACCTCAACGTTGCTTTTCTGTTGGTCTGTCAGCATCGGAAGCTAAATAAAGTAAAAAAATAAATGAAAAACAAAGTTAAAAAGTCATCCTCAAAAAGGGTTAGGGTTTGGTTCATTCACCGTTAATATGATTTCATGCATAAACTTTTGTAATTCCTTGCTTTGAATCTGAAAACACATGTAATCCTCAATAAGGTTCGGAGGAATCAATGTTGTGAACCTGGATGCACTTCAATCTGAAACTTTACACCCAGAATATCCCCTTCAGTCACTGCGTGTATAACTGAACCATGTTAATTGTCCTGTTATAAGTTATAAGTTCTGGCAGGGCAACTTTTTGAACGCAAACAAACTGTCATTTAAAAAGCAGTGGCCAAAGGGGGTGTATAGAGGACTTAGGAGAGGGTCCCTCAAGCAGCCAGCTTGAATCTGACTGCATTGTGCATGTTAACGGAGCTAGGTGCTGACGAGCAGCCCCAGAAGAACCGCTTGAATCTGACTGCATTGTGCATGTTAACAGAGCTCAGTGCTGGCGAGCAGCCCCAGTAGAACCGCTTGAATATGACTGCATTGTGCATGTTAACAGAGCTCAGTGCTGGCGAGCAGCCCCAGTAGAACATGCCTGTTTCAGGATGTGCAGGTAGTCGTAACAGAAGCCGATGATGTTGGAGGAGATGTCATCATCCTCGTGCACTAGCAGCTGCAGCATCAGAGGCCCCTTGGACTCGATGGCCTGCAGGGTGTCCTGCGCACCCTTCATATCCGACACCTTCACCAGCCTGCTCCAGCTGATTATCAGAGACTGGCCCATCCCGTTCACCAGCTTGGAAAACCGGGCCAGGAAATCCACGTCTTCCTCCTGGGTTTGGGGAGAGAATCAGAAGCAGAGTCACAGAGCTGGACTTTTTTATAAAAAAAAAAAAAAATAAAATAAAAAAAAAACACACCAACACACGAACGTGGCTTGTTACAAGTTTGAATATTCTTTCGAAATGTAAATGAATATTCAAATTTTGTTTCATTTTGAAATAGCTGCCTGGAAAACAAATTGTACCCAGCAACCCATGACATTACCTTATAAACACTGTTTAAGTATCTTTATACGACTGATCTTTTTGTTACTTGACCCTTTTTTGTAGATCTCAAATTAGGGTTGGAACAGTAATCGATTATCCCTATGTAATTGTGAATACATTTTGTTGCTGAAAAAGTATCACAAACAGTCACATGAAGCTACACATATATATATATATATATATATATATATATATATATATATATATATATATATATATATATATAAAATCACTTTAAATAAACATTCCACAAACTCTTAAATTTTGGTGGACGAACCAAATAACTTCCTTAACAAGCAACATCAGTCGTATAAGCAGCTCTCTAGTTATGTATACAGCTATGGCCAAAAGTTTTGCATTACCCTATAGAATTAACTAGTCAAATAAAACCTACTGAATAATGTTACGTTAACATGTTGAATTACATACCGCTTTGTAGTTTAATATACTTAATGAAAAACTGACAAAAACTGAAAAATGTCACATTTCAAAATCTAATATGAAATACTGTACTACTATTATGGCTTCCGGTAATATCATTTTGTCGTTTCTTTGATTACATGAGGTTAAATAAAAAGATCTAAATTGTTGGGGTTTTTTTATGATGTCTCAATCCTAAAATTCTGGGTGATGCAAAATTTTAGCTGTAGCTGTAATTGGGGACAAACAAGATCATCCTTATCACACAGACTGTCAGGCTAAAACTATGAAAAACAAAATATATTTTCATCAGAATGCTCACTTTCTGAAATAGAGATATTGAAGGATACCTGTTGAATGCTGAAGAGGCCGGCTGCTTGCAGCACCTGACACAGCGACTCTACCAGCTTGGTTTTGTCGATGGGGTCCATCCCTTTGTTGACAATCTCAAACAGGCAGTCACAGGCCTCCTCCCGCAGCACCTCCACTGACATGTGACCCAGCAGCATGTTCACAAACCTGCAGCACAAGGACCGCCCTCAGTTCATTTATTAAAGATTAGAAATCGTGTACACATTTACCGATATCAACAGCTATTCTAAATGTAAGGAAATGTATTGTAGTTTGTAGAAATCAGTCCCTTGGTCATATAAAATACTATAGAAATGTAAAATAAATGTAGAATTGTTAACAATAGCACTCTGTAGAAATATGTTTACTATAGAATCTATAGGATATAGATCTATACAAATGAAACAACATCTACTTTACAGAAGTTTCGTATTGCTGCAGAATATACTACAACAAATCTACAGATAACTATATATACCGATATAGATCTCTTCATGTGTTATAGTTTTATATAGGCTAAATCAATAGATACAAACAGCTACACTTTTAACTGGGATGGAAATTACTCCTATTGCATTTTGCTCTTGTACCCACTCAAGGTTTATAACTTGATTAGCCCCAGTGTAGAGGTAAAAAGCTCAGGTGTGTCTTATTAAGGGCAGCAGTGTGGAGTAGTGGTTAGGGCTCTGGACTCTTGACCGGAGGGTAGTGGGTTCAATCCCAGGTGGGGGACACTGCTGCTGTAGCCTTGAGCAAGGTACGTTACCTAGATTGCACCAGTAAAAACCCAGCTGTATAAATGGGTAATTGTATGTAAAAATAATATGTAAAAAATAATGTAATTGTATGTAAAAATAATGCGATATCTTGTAACAATTGTAAGTCGCCCTGGATAAGGGCGTCTGCTAAGAAATAAATAATAATAATAATAATAATAATAATAATAATAATAATAATAATAATAATAAACTCATAATAAAACCAGGAATGGATCCAACTGCTATCCAATGGGAGTCTTACTTCTATCCCTAAATAACGATACACTACATGTAAAGAAAGTATCGTAATAGAGGTATGTATCGTTTTTATCGCGATACAAGACCGGAGCACCGCATTGCTCATTGCAGTTCATCAAATGGTTCTTGAATGATGACTAAGTGTGTTTTATAGTTGGTATAAGGAGTACATACTCTCCCTAACTCATGTAATTGTTGTCTTTTAACAAAACAGTCCATCACTAAATGATCATTTGATCTTACTATGCACCATACAAGAGGCTCACGAGGACCAGCACATATTGATCATGCACATTGTATCCTAACGTTAGCGTATCCTTACACCCCAAGCCAGTGTCAACAAGCTGCCGAATGCAGTTTCAGTTCGAAGACAAAAATCAAGACAAAAATCAAGACAACATCTTTTGTGGAAACTTTGATCGATTATTGATTGTCATAGATTTTTATTTTGTGATTATACATTCTGATTGATTACATATCTAGAGAGAGATAGATAGACAGATAGCACATGCATGTTTTTTTTGCTCCTTGGTTTTTTAATATTATAGTCTTCTAAATGCATATTTTATATTACTATGTAAAATAACAACAGCAACAGAGTGCGACCCCAGCGTGAACTATCAAACTGTCAAACAGCAACACATCTCCAACAATTCTCTAGCGTGTACTTCATAAACAAACCCCTCCAGAGCCCTCCACCTCCAGTGAAAATCAGGTAAATCCAAGAGAAACGCACGTTTCCAACATAAAAACTACCTCTGAAACAGCAGGCTCTCTGCTTTCAATCTTCGGGCCAAACTGCATTTTCCATGGGGGAGTCACCGTAAACATCTATATAATCGGCCACCCGAAAAATCTCCCATCCACAGACGAAGATGCTTTGTAATGCGCTCTGATTCTGACTGAAGGTAAGCCACTTAATGTTAGCAAACACAAACATAAAAATAGCAAAACAGGGCATAAAAAATATCAAAGCGCGTAATTTTATCACGGTCCCTAAACCTTTTTTTCAGCCTCCTCGAAAAAAAAAAAGTTGCCATAGAAACCTGACAGCAAAAAACAAAAACAAAAAAACTGGCACTCTGTACTGTCTCACATAATACACACCTTATTTTAAATGTTGTTCAAGCTATCAAAGTTGCTATTATTTTAAATATTATTTTTGCAGTTCCCTCTCTGTCTAACAACTCACTGACGCAGACTAAGCCCCCCCCCCCCCTCCCCACAACAAGCAACACAGAACTTCAGAACTTGGCAGAAAAAGAAATTGCTTACCAGAGATTATAAAAATAATATCACACCCTACCCCGTGCAGTATTATCTATATACTCCCTTTTAAATTTATATCAGTTTAAGCAGCAATTCACGATACATTTACTCACTGATGATATTTCAAGAGAAAACATTCATGAGTAAGGTTAAGTATGAATTTAACTGTAACTTTTATTAAAAATCTAAGTGCAACTCATAAGATACTAAAATAGGCAAACGTATCTTCTAGTGCCTTCATAAGTAAGTCTTGCTGTTTACTTCATTTGAATTGAACAGACAAATCACAAGCTTCAATTACAGACACAAAAGGGAAACAGGGGGAACATGATTGAAGTCTTAATATTAAAAGGAGCTGACATAGTCAACCCGAACCAATTAAGCGCAGCACAGAAACCAGGACCAGAGGACAGCTAATTAAGAGAGACAAGGATACACTTCTTCACACAGACAGTGGTGATGGTATGGAATGGGCTGTCTAGTCATGTGGGGATCTTTTCAATTGTGAGGCAAGCTAGATTGGAACCCGGGTCTCAGGGAGAACTGACTGGAGCCGTACCTGTCATTGGCGATGAGACTGAGGTCGATCCAGGAGACGAAGGCCCCCACTACCTCCAGGCACTGACAGGTAAGCTCCGAGTTGCTGTGCTGGTAGGTGTGCAGGATCTCATACCAGGACTCCACCAGGCTGGGAATGCACTGCTCCCTCATAGTGTCTTTGATTAAAGTGTTTCTACGCGTCTCCTGAAGGTAAAGAGAACACGTCTGAAAGTAATAATGAATGTGTGTGTCAACAGCAACCTTGGAAAACCATGAGAGAGGCAGGTTAAAAAAATGAATATAAAACTTAAAAATCCCACACAACCTTTCAACAGACACATCACCTTTCATTCAAAAAATGTCAGACCCAGAGTCAAATCTTTTTAATGGAAAAATGGCTGAAGAATGGTATGAAGATTAATTTCCTAATCCAGACAAAAACGGCACAGTGAAATAACTGAACCAGAACTGAATCACCTCGAACTTGACCAAAACGAAACACAACAAGAAGGCCTCTAAATAGTCTCCAAGAAAAAGGTAGACTTACATTTAATGTACTTTCTAAGGACGGGTTGAACAGTCTCCTCTGGGAATTTTATGTTGCTTCTGAGAGGAATAAAGATGGAGCGCAACACAGCATACCAAGCTTTATAAATCGGAGAGCTGGGATCAATTGCTTTTTTGAATGACCCACCATACAGCAGAAAAGTGAATTTACAGAAAGAGAATGTAATAATACTAACATATTCTTAACAGTAATTAAAAAACTAAGAAAGTGGAAAACACAAAACACACTATCCTCCAGCAACACCAGCAGAGCTGGAGAAGCTCCCGCAAGGCACCATGCCAGTATTATACAGACATCGCTCCTTTCACCTGCAGCGCCTCCTCTGGCAGCTTTTCAAACTGCACAATATCTGGCAATGTTCAAGTGAACATTTATTCCAAAAATCAGTGCTCTATAATTAAAGTTAATTAAAAGTTGTATCAGATGTATTTATGTAATTTACTATGTTTAAATATGGATGTCCACTGATGAAATAGTAAATTAGCAAGTAATGTTAACATAATTGATATAGAAATTATTTACTTAATACACATTTTAATCAATATTTATTATATTTCTGAATAAACTCACATTAATGTATTCAAATAAAGCTTTTAAACTAATGTTTACTTTTCACTGGAACTATTTTCTTAGTGATATTTACTGTTATTGGAAAGATTTGTGCCTTATAACGCCTTAAGTCAACTCACCCCGTCATGCCTTAATGCTTCATTATGCTTACGACATCTGACTTGTAGGACACGCTGTATAATATACTATATCAATCTAGGGATATTAAAAGCAGGGTTTTGGTAATTATCATTTTCTGTTCATTCTACTTGGCCCATTTTGTCAGTCCAGTTTGTTTTTATTCACCCAAAATATTTTTTAAGCCCTAGGGACACTGCACCTTTAAAACAACTTCCAGAAATCAAAACTGTTGTAACAAATGAAGCCTTCACAGCAAAGAAAACAGTATGAATGGTACCTCTCCCGTATGGACAATGTCTCGATCCACGACTTCAGCATCGATGGCCATTAGCGTTCTCAGGTAGAGGTCCACTCCACGCGGGTTCAGCCCAACCACAGTCAGGATATCGAAGAAGAACTTGGGCCATTTGGTGAGATACTCCATCACAAACATCAAGGCGAAAACCTGGGCGGCTTTGTTGCGAATGAAGGTTTTTTCAGGTTGGGCATTCATGAGCTGAAAAACCACAGAGCAGAGAGACATTCTTACTTCTAGAAAACAGATACACAAAACATCAGCGCAGAGCAGAGAGGTATCGGCATATGAGAGACATTCTTACTGATAATAAACAGCAAGACCACAGAAGAGATGTACCGGCATACAAGATGTTCTTACTGATAAACAAAACGTGTCTCCATATACCCAGATTGATACTCTCAATATAAAAAAATGTCCTTTGCAAGTTTCATCACAGTTGGATAAGTGTACTCTACATGTAAAAATGCAAGTGAGACACACACACACACAGCCATACATTCATCGCCACTTTATCCAGGTCACCAGGATAATAAAAACAGTAATATCTAGGTGCGAGTTGCCCAATGTTTTTGCTCTTGGCTCTTGATAACAATACACATTAATATGCATAGTTAATACACTGTGTAGTGCGCCATCTACAGTTGAGGCACTAGGTTAACGGGTTTGTTTTAATCTCCCTAGAAGCTACAGTTTCTAACACCGTCTCTGTGCTGACATGGCGTCTTATTATAACACAGTCCAGCTAATTCGAAACCCGCTCATCCCAATAGACCGATACTTTGAACCATAGCAACAGAGCTGCAGAAACCGATTATTCAAATCACTGAGCTCCAGGTTGAGAATCCTGCCTAAACCAGCTTTGTTACAGTTGTTTGTTTTGTTATTGAGGGCTTTTTAAAAGCAATTAAAGGGCTAGTAACTTGAGACATGCCATGTTATTTGCATAGGACAAGCGTCTGTGCAGTAATGCATGCATCACACAGTAACCCAGCTTTGCTTCACCCACCTGAGACTGAAGCCAAGTCATCAGAGTCTCTCTGACCAGCTGCTGTTGGACTGCTGTCAGCATGGCGTATCTGTCAAACCACAATCAAAAACTATTCAGTCCCACAAAAAAAATACACAGCAGGTAATATGAGGCAGCCCCTATGGGGTTAGTCCAAAAGAAAACTGTATTTAAAATACAGATAGTTGGTTAGATTGGGAAACGATGCAAAGAATCAATAATAATAATAATAATAATAATAATAATAATAATAATAATAATAATAATATTAAAAAAAATACTAATAGTACAAAACGATAAAGAAAGGATAACACCAATTTGCATGATGAGATTTATTTATTTATAGCTCAAACATACAGTTTATAACTAGCCAGCGTGGGTGTTATTGCAATTATAAGTCATATTATTACATGGAATATGCTTTTTATTTGATGGATTTTAGGTCATGTATTCTACTGTTACCCTCCAGCCCTGCATAGGAGGGATTAGAATGTCTAAATCCTGTCTGTTAACTTAGCCATGTGACTAGTTATAAAGGCACTACAGTTACAGCTCCCATTAGCCACGCAATGTAATTCCAGTAGAACACAACTAGCCCTGTTTTGAAAAGGGGGAGCAACGTAATACAGCAACGATTATATAAGAAATACTCCCGCCTACCCCGGTCAATATAACAATATAGACAGAGTAAAACTGAAGAGCTGCAGCTCCTACCTGAATTTAATCTGATGCTCCAAAACCTGAAAGCAGAAAAACTTAACATGGTCGTCGCTGAAAAAAAAAAAAAAACACACACAAACTATTTTACAACTGCTCACAAGATACGACAAAACATACATACAGAGTGGGGCAATCGATTCACTTACTCCTGAAGAAGAGGCTTTTGATGTGTTGAAAGTGTTGTAATAAACAGAATCAACTCTTCAAAAGATATTACCATGATTACCTTGGTTAACATGCAAAAAAAACCAAAACATCGACACTGTAAACCAGCTCTGATATTTATTTGAATACAAGGTATTTATTAAACCAATATTTGCGAGCGTTTGGTTTACTCAATCTATTATAAATCACTTAAACGGGCTCCCGAGTGGCGCATCCAGTAAAAGCACTCGCGTAGAGTCTAGGATGCGCTCTATAGTCTGGACGTCGCGAGTTCGAGTCCAGGCTATTCCTTTGCCGACCGAGGACGGGAGCTCCCAGGGGGCAGCGCTCAATTGGCCGAGCGCCGCCCAGGGGGAGGGAGGGTTAGGTCGGCCAGGGTGTCCTCGGCTCACCGCGCACCCGCGACCCCTGTAGTCTAGGGCGCCAGCGGGCTTGCCTGTAAGCTGCCCGACAGCTGCGTTGTCCTCCAACACTGTTGGGTGGCTGCATGGGGAGTCCGCAATGTGAAAAAAAGCGGTTGGCTGACGGCACACGCCTCGGAAGACAGCGTGTGTTCGTCTTCGCCCTCCCAAGTCAGCTCAGGGGTGGTAGCAGTGAGCTGAGCCTAATAAAATAATTGGCCATTCCAAATTGGGAGAAAATAATAAAAAATAATTGGCAACGACTAAAATTTAAAAATTAAAAAAAATTAAAAATAAAAGTTAAGAGAAATAAACCAATCCAGTACATCTTATCTTGTGTATAGATGTCGTCCCGTGCACAGAGCCTTCTTCATGTTTAATAGAAACTCACGAGTACAATGTTACTTATAACAGTATGTGGTGTGTCTCTTATTGCTGCAGGAATCATTATGTGCCGTTTGACCAGACAGAACTGCTCAGGTTCGCTTGGCAGTCCTCTCGCACAAACAGAACATGAGGACTAAAGGCTGCTACCCACCAGACACGACAAGCCAAACTGTGCAGCGATGGGACAAAATGAATAGAACCTACACTTTTGATCTTTCACACCACAAGGGACACAACGGGCGATGCAAAATAAATAGGATTGAATCCCACTTTTTGCGGTTTGACCCGCGTCAACTAGGGCATTGAGCAATCAGAAAACAGCGTCAATGCATGTGGTCCAGCAGGGTGAAGCAGTATCCAAAATGATGGAAAAAACAGTAATACTTGAAATACCATTGAAGAAATACCCAGAACTTTGACACAGACACAGATCTGAAAGACAATATATGGGAGTCCATTTCAAAGGAAATGGATAAGCCTGGTGTGTATGATTTATTGCCATATGTGTTGAAATAACATCAGAGAAGACACTCATAATTTCCACATCATGTTGATGAATACCAGTCTTGATCAATTTGTAATAGTATAGGTCTGGCAGTTTTCAAACCTGTCGCATCGCCTCTGTGTCACTTCTGGTGTGTGTGGATGAGAAACACAGGTGAAGACACTGCATTTGTAGTACTAAGCAATCACATACCTGTATATGCCTTTAGCCAAGGCTTCTGCACAAACGTGCCAGGCATCTTGAGAAACTTTCAGCTGTTCAAAGTAAGCCAAAGCCTGAAAGAAACAGTTAATCACAAAGCTGCAGGAGTAACTGTTATATGGATATAGCATATGGACTCAATTCAACTTGCTGTTACAACGAATCATCGTGAGCGGCTCAGATTTACAGTCTGTCAGGCTACACCTTTCTGGGCAGAGGACTTTCTAGCACCTGTTGAGAGGCTGTTTAGCATCTGCACAGAAAGATGTAACCTGACAGACTCTACTTTTGAGCAGCTCCTGTGTGTGCTACATAGTGAAGGGCCTAGATTGGAATAAGACTCCCATTGCACAGCACTAATCAAGCACATTAAAACCTGGAATATGCAAGAAACACTGTTATGCAAGAAGTCGTATTTCCATCCCTGCGGGGCTTAGCACAATAGTGGGTATATGCTGTGCCAAAGATTCACAGGAACACACTATGTACTAAGAGACACAGATTCACAGGAACACACTGTGAATAAGAGCCTTTGGATAAAGAACAGGTGATATTTGCAACTTACCCTCTGCCTGAAGTTGGCATCCGCATTGGGGTTCAGCCCCAAAAGTGCCTGTTGATCCATGTTGGCGGCACACCTCTTGGTTACCTATTTTTCACGACAGGATAGCTCCCTTCTCCCCTTGTGTGGGCTACAAACATCTGCCAACAAAAGAGCAAAAGAGCTCACGAGACAGAACACGGACAGAGCTTACCTCAGCACCAACACACAATGCCACACAATGTTTGTATTAGCCCTCAAATCGAGTTACTGTTTTATAAATGACAACACATCATACAATACCGTCCAAGGGAAGGTGGGTAGCGTTATATCATTCTGAATACCTTGTGGATAGATAATCATGCCCTCAGCTGACTTTCCCTCACAAATCAAAATGCTTCTTTGTTTGTTTTGTTTTGAAAAAGTATAATTCTGCTTGGCCTGCTAATTATCACAATAAATACATCATTAAAACCAACACAGTCAACAGAATTAAGTGCTGACAAAGTATTTAACAAAATATACACCATTGGTATATACAGTATGCTGTTGCTAGTTTTAAATGTCATTTAGTTATTGTATTTATGCGAAAAATAACAGAATAATTGACTAGATGTGAACAGATTGACAATGTTGACCCAAGGGACTTTTTTGACCTGAAAAAATAAACAAAGGCCAGGGGTCACAAATGGAGATTAGATAAAGGGGCATTCAGAACAGAAAATAGGAGGTACATTTTTACACAGAGAATTGTGAGGCTCTGGAACCAACTCCCCAGTAATGTTGTTGAAGCCGAAACCCTGGGATCCTTCAAGAAGCTGCTTGATGAGATTCTGGGATCAATAAGCTACTAACAACCAAATGAGCAAGATGGGCAAAATGGCCTCCTCTCATTTGTAAACTTTCTTATGTTCTTATATTAAAGAGACTTTGGGGTCAATTCCAACGAACTTGCAGATTTAGTACAGAGCTCAGGGTTAAGCTCTTTATTGTAGTGCGCGACCAAACAGGAACTGAGCTGAGGGGTGCTCAATCGCAGTGGATGGATGCAGCTCATTATATTTTTATATTATATTTCTTTTTCATCACAAGATCAAAATCTCTTTTTTCAGAAACCTAAGTACTAAGGATCAGTTGCATGCAAATGTTTTCCCATTTTCTGAAACCAAATTCACATGCATAATCAAATGTTCCTAAAACACCACCAAAAATGAATGAAGCTGCGTTTAAGGATAAACACATCTTTTATTAGTCCTCATTATTAAATTCAAACACAAAACAAATGCGTTCGTTTATAGGACCAAAGGTGTATTGTTGACTATAAAATGTGTAAATTGAATCAGAAATGCGAATATTTCAGGTATAGCCTATAAAAGCTTCATTTCTCAGTACAATGGTGGCCAGTTGTCGTGTGCAAAATTATACAATGGAGCAAAAACTTTATTTCATAGTGTATAAAGGATATTGTTGAAACTGTGAAGGATGGCCCATAGGATTCCACAGCAATTCTGCAGTGCACAACTGCATGGAATACACTTGAGCAGATTGAACGCTGCCTTCCCTGATTGGCGGCCAGGTAAAGCAGCAAATTAAAAAAAAAAAAAAGAGAGACTGAAAGTAGAGACACTGGAAAGTCGTACTGGAATTATTTATTATTATTTAAATAGGCCTACATTAAGTTGGATAAGGACGAAACTGGTTTTGACACTTTCTTTTCAAATCATTTTAGATTTCAAATCATTTTAGATCATTTTTGGTTATGAATAGTTCAGTTTTATAAAAGTTGGCAATACATTTGTTTCAGTTAGTACGATACTACAAGTCTTTAGTCTTCAGAAACTACTGGACTAACTGAGTAATGGGATTTAGTATCCTCGAGAGCATGGGTCTCCAATCCTAGTCCTGGAGGGCCAATGTCCCTCCTGGTTTTTGTTCCAACTGTACCCTAAATTACTTAATTGGACCAATTAAGCTTCTAATAAGCCTGAACAAAATAAAGTATATAAAATAACAATGTAAATACAGAAGTACCTTAATGTACATAATATTTCTGTTGATATAAGGAGTCTTCCACAATTATCAACAAGAAACATGCATTCTGGTATCTGCAGCATTACCTTTTATGAAGCCCAGAGCAGGGTTATAAAGAGAGTGCTCATAATCACACAGTAAGAGGACAGGGAGTGAAAGGTTATAGGCAAATGCAACCTGTAACACACACAGGAGGCTAGGATTGAATAATAAAATAAAAACATGGTGAAGATCAGTACAAAATCAAGGCTATCCTGTTCACAGCATAGTGTGTGACAGGCAGACTGTGAAATGAAATGTATATTACAGTAATACGTATCATAATATGTAACACATATTGCTGGAATGAATGTGGTATTTTCATGTTCAGATACCTCTTCAGGATTTAGATATGTATTTGAATATTTGTTAATTTGCCAAATGTTATCAAAGTTATTATATGTAACACTATTTTTCAGGTAAAACAAAGTAGAGAACGTACATTTTTTACTAATCCCTGCCATTGCAACTTTACTATTTGGCAGATAGTGCTGCACGTGCAATTTAATCTAGACTTGTTTTTTTTTTTTTTTGACAGCTAGAAGTAAATAGGGGACCAAGAGTGGCTGTGTTGATCTTCTGTTTTATATACATAGAAATCCCACACAGTGCTATTTTTCCTATTGCTAATTTAGAAGCCACAGCCGTTGCCAACTTCTGGCAAGGCGGTAAATCAGTGCAAGGCAAAACAGGTAGCGATTCGTATTTCTGATTGACACAGACATACATGCAAAACTTTTTTTTTTTCAGATTAGTCCCAGCACTCAATTATTTACATATTATATATATATATACCCTTATTGAAATGTATTTTACTGTAGAGTTAACTGTGTTGTATATTATTATTATTAGACCAAGACAGAGAGAAAATGTGCCATAAAAAAACTAATACTGTAATTATAATAATAGACTACAGGTTTCAAAATGTCACAACCCTCCTTGAATTATTATATAAACATATGTAAGCAATCATGGAACATTTTTTGTTTGTGTTAATGGATTTTGTATATAAACCTGCAAAACAAATCTGGAAATGCTGTACAGAAAAGTTAGATCTGAAAAGAACTCATTACATTTACCACACAAGCTCTTCAAGGTGGCTATTACTTTTACTTGTAAGTTTTTAGCTATGCTTTAATCTACCTCTGTGTCAATGACCTCCAGAATCTACTTAGTTTGCGAGTTATGGAATCCGCTCCAGCTGCAGAAACCCATATTCAACCATTAAAAAAAAACGTCAATAGCTAATAACAGCTGGAGCTGGACCAAAAGTGTGGAGCTGGATCCCAACGGCTCCGGAGCTGGAACCACAGCAGTATTTACCACGGGATCATCCCCAGTTAGTATGCTCCTTCAGTTGGTTGCAACTGGGGGTCTCTACATATTTTAGTTAATCCTATTATAAGACTGCTACCAAGAAAAAAAAACGTGTTAATACATCAAATATGTAAGAATATCAAATAATTTACCAATGCGTTGAAAGCACTCACTTGGCAGCACGTTAAGCGTACATTGACGGTATTTTTGTGTGCCAGCACACCAGTACAGTCTCTAACCAGAAAACTACCAACACTGGCATCAGCAACACACTAATATTTTTAAACTGAACACGAATAAAAAATAAATACTTAAACACCATACTGTTGTACAGTTAACTCTTAATAATTCTAAAGTAATATCGTATTATATATTTAA